>NW_021137680.1:0-244731 GCF_004193835.3 Ostrinia furnacalis
GGAGATGGCGATGTGACCGGTGCGGCCTCCAAAGCGTGACTGCCCTCAAGTTGTCAATAAAAATCCAACTCGAAGGACGGAGCGCATAAGCAGCCTAGTTTGACTGCGTTTTGTCACTACATTGATACTTATGCAGAGACATCGATACCCGCGATTATTACGAAAATTAAACGAAAAGTTACGATGACGGAACACCGGGCATGTAGTGATCAAACTTTAATCTACTATAGACATACTTCTATAGACAATTTTATCGATGAAAATACTTCAAATTTGGGGCTTGACCCATTTCTCGAAAAATTATATACATGTTACAGGAAATGTATGAATTCTAGGAATTGTATACTATTCCTAGGAAATGTATACAATTCCGAAGCTATTTAGGAAATGTATAAAATATTGCTTCAGAGATTTTTTAATACGCACATATCCTAGGACATGTATACTTTTCCTAGGAATTTTATAGAATTCCAATATTGTATTAGGAAATGTATAAAACTAAGCGACACAAGCGCGGTCGTGTGATCGGGTGCCCCTCAGTACGCCTAAAATTTCCATTAGCCAAACCACATTGGCCGATAGGTACTTTTAACTCACAACTAAATTGTTAAACCTGAAAGTTATTTTCGCACTATTATACTTTGGCTGAAAAAAATATTTGCCTATTGGCATACCTTTCTTTCGGCATCACGCATATTACGCTGAAGTATTGGAAAACCCTAATTTTAACATATCTTTTATTAAACTATTATTGGCATGAAGGTTTTAGTACTCCTGTAGCTGGATAACAAAGTCTCGGTTAGGTTAGGTTAGACTTGCGACCTTACACATACACAGCGGCCGCGGCGCGGTAGCGCCATTTACTTAAGTTTCGGAGAAAAAAAAAGAAATCTTAATTACATTTCCGATTGCTGTTTAGGAAATGTGTAAATTTCCTAGGAAATGTGTCTAATATAATTTACATCACACATTTCCGGGTGATTTTAGGACTTATACACAAATCCTAGGAATTGTATACAATGACGGATTTCATACATTTCCTGTAACATACATACTCGTACACATGGATGATTGTGTAATACTTTCATTATAATGCTTAGTGCCATTATTGCTTTCAAAACGTGAATTAAAACTGGCCCCATAGCAAACATTTTTCTACATCTAAAGGCCTTTTGAAATATATATTGGTTATGGCTATTGGAACGGGTACCACTTTCCATACATTTGTGCCCATCATCCTTAATTAGTCTACGTCTATTAGTTTCGACGTAATTGTTGAACAAATATACCCCTTCCCAGCGGTTTCCATAGCGCACGCGACATGCGAAAATGCACTGCCTGAAAGAATCACACAACATATTCCGATTACTATGGAAACAGCTGGGAAGGGGTATCTTTGTTCAACAATTACGTCGAAAAAGTAAATTTACGTTCGTTTTATAGAATAGCTCAAATACTAAAAATACAATGCAAATAAATCATACCTTAACGACCTGGTTTTTCTTGTGTTGGAAAATAACTGAAAAAGAAGTGAAAAAAAGTAATGTATTTTTCTAATTAAATCCATTCTTACTCCCATAAAATGTATGAAACTTGTGTCTGCTTTCTTCTTCTACTAATAGATTATTTTATTGGCTATCGCATGATATAAAATATTTGCCTATTAATGTCAAGCTACCCACGCTTTTACTTGTTTTTTAAAGAAGAGGTGTAAACTAAAAATTAAAAACTTAAATCAATGTAATTTTTCGAGAAATGGGTCAGGCCCCAAATTTGAAGTATTTTCATCAATAAAATTGTCCATAGATTACGCCCTTAAAGTTTGATCACTACATGCCCGGACACACTGTATAAAACAAAGTCGCTTTTCAGTCTGTCTGTCCCTATGTATGTTTAGATGTTTAAGGGTGGGTTGCACCATCTTACTTTGACTTTAACAAACGTCAAATACTGTCAAACTCCATTCAAAATACGCCGGTTATCGTTATAGTTACGGTCAAAGTTAGCTGGTGCAACTCAGCCTAAAACTACGCAACGGATTTTGATGCAGTTGTTTTAATAGATAGAGTGATTCCAGGGGAAGGTTTTTACCAATACATTGTACGTGTGCGAAGCAGGGGCGGGTCGCTAGTTTATTTAAATGAGACTTATTTGCACATTAAAAGGGCACAAAAGGAGTATTTAATGGAATATTACATTCGCTTAAAGTTTAACATGTTGAGCCACTCAGGCCGCCCGCAACTTCGTTCAGCAACAGCTCTTGGCCTGTATCTCACCTGATGGTAAGTGATGATCAGGCCGAAGGTGGAAGCGAGCTTCACCCGGAATCCATTGTTTGTCCACCGCTGTAGATTTTAACCAATGACGATAACGACAACAATGAAACTTATTTGTCACATATCGTCATAAATTATAGCCTATATGTTAATCTGGGTTATAAACAATAATACGGTAAAGTTTTAACAAAATCCGTTCAGTAGTTTTTGCGTGAAAGAGTAACAAACATCCAGACATCCACACAAACTTTCGCATTTATAATATTAGTAGGATGTAGAACTTAGAGCAGGCAGTACATAATTTAGGCGGTCTTATCGCTTCGTATCTTTATTCGAGAAGAGAAGCCGGATTATGTGGTGAACCCACTCCTAAACCAAACATTTTACGCCCGCTAAGTTTTGGGTCTGTCAACAGAAGTATAGGTACATATAATTTATCGCTCATCGCCCTTTCAAAACCGGGATAGAAACTATACATATAATCTTATATCCTTTCCCGGGACTCAAACTATCTCTACACCAAATTTCATCAAAATCGGTTCAGTGGTTTAAGTGTGAAAAGGTAACATACAGACAGATCTTTTAATTTAATACAAAGATTCAAAGATTATTTATTCACCGAGATAATGTGGTACAATAAAATATGTGGTCTTAAATTAAAAAGAGGTGCAGCTTATCTCACCAGCGTAGCTGGCATGTGAATTTGTGCATAAGAAATCATTATTATAAATTACAATTACAATTATAATTATTATATAGCTATGTCAATAAATTCAATCAGTATTCAATAATATTAATTATAATAATCTTACTTCAATAAATTAAATTAGATGTCAAATTGTTTATTGTAATTTACATGTCAAATAATCCTTAATTGAATAAAAACATTTTTCACATAACAAATTATACAGTTTCTTATTAAACAGATTTCCATTAAGGTCTTTTATTTGGTTGGGTAATAATTTATTATAAATACAGTGTATAGCCTGACCAGGAACATAAAAACCCTGGCATAGAGGCGCGTCAATTGCATTTGATAGTGCAACACTGAGTACAGTCGTACCTGTGTTAAATTAATAGGCTAACTTTATGTATCAGGATTTAGGATCACGGGCTAATTTGATATTTTCATAAATTAACGAAAAAATATTATGATAGGTAACCTGGTTTAAATAAATTAAATGAAACCATCAATCGAGCTAGTAGGATTTATTTTATTATTCATCAATAATCAAATTCAGAACTTGAATATTCAACTGCAATGTCTGCTCATGAACGCTTCAAAGTCGGTACTTCTTTCCCAATTCCATAAAATTCAACACTTAGAAAGTGACAAAAAAAATTAAAATAGGTAGTTGAAACAAACCACAGCTAATTTTCATAGTGGACTGTACTATACGATAAACATGTCAGTCAATTTGACAACCTTTGTCGGAAACATTATTCAATGAAAATATTGTCCGAACCCTTAGTATTTCTCTTCGACAAATACTTTAACACATTGTGAACCACTTTTCTTTCACGACTATAAAAAGATTTTAGCAATTTAATTCACAAAATCAATTGCGCACATTTAAAATAAAGTTTGTTTACACTTTGACAGCAATAGACTGACATGCAAGGTGACATGTCAATGAAGTTTTCAGTTACTGTTGCCATTAAAAGAAATTAGTACCATTAGTTTTCCGCAACATGGCGAGGGTTTTTATGTTCCTGGTCAGGCTATAAACTCTTTACATAACAACACGAGTGACGGACGATAAATGGGTAAGTTACTAAAGTCAAGCAAATTCGATGTTTTTTGTTGTGAAATCGAATGAATGACGTTATACTTAAAGAGTTTATTTACACTTATGTTTGTCATATTAAGGCTGAGTTGCAACACCTAATTTTAACAGTAACTATGACGATAACCGGTGTGTTTTGTATGGAGTTTGACAGATTTTGACGTTTGTCAAAGTTAAAGTAAGATGGTGCAAATCAGCCTGAGTTTATGCTCGTACCTATTTACAAACGATGCTTGCTTAAGTGAAGCAGCAAATCGAACGCACAGCGGTGAATAGAGCTCTGTGATTGGTTCGCGTATCACCCTGTGAGACCTCATAGTAATGTTTGTGAATACGGGCGTCAATGTGCTGTTAAATGTATATGTTACAGGAAATATATGAATTCTAGGAATTGTATACTATTCCTAGGAAATGTATACAATTCCGAAGCTCTTTAGGAAATGTATAAAATATTGCTTCAGAGATTTTTTAATATACACATATCCTAGGAAATGTATACTTTTCCTAGGAATTTTATAGAATTCCAATATTGTATTAGGAAATGTATAAAACTAAGCGGCACAAGCGCGGTCGCGTGATCGGGTGCCCCTCGGTACGCCTAAAATTTCATATAGCCAAACCATAACAAAACTTAGGTACTTTTAACTCACAATTATTATTGTTTAGCCTGACAGTTGTTTTCGCACTATTAACACTAGAGTACACGCGTGGCCTACTATAGTAGACCAGGGTAACATTTTACGCTATAACTTTTTAAAAACTTGCGCCAGAGAGCTGGCATTCCAGGAAAGCCTCGTTTACTAAATTTGTCAATAAGCCAGTAAAGCTTGGGTCGCCAGCCTCTGCGCATTTTTCTAAAATTGACCGTCAAAACTGCGGTTCTACTCAAAAGCCCGAAATCACTCGACAAAAAAATTATGGAAGACTTGCAAAAAATGGATTTACCCCATGTACCAGGTAGTAGAAAGTCTTGAATACTATGAAAGATAAAAAACAAATCATATTTTTTCAGTAAATAATTTTTTTGCTAACATGGATCTCAGAGTGCAATTTTGGTCCAAAAAAATTACAAATTTTAAATCCGTTTATAATTTTTGATCCCAAATAGTTTTATAAAGAAAATTTGATTATAAAATAACTATAATAAACACCTTTATTATTTACATAGTAATTTTATTCATAAATTGCTTACAAACTGATTTACAGTGATTTTAAATTGGCTTACCAGAGTAGGCCGCGCGTGTATTGGTGTAAAAAAAGGGGCGCGTGTACTGTAGTGTTATACTATGGGCGAAAAAAATATTTGCTTATTGGTATCCTTTCTTTCGGCATCACGCATATTACGCTGAAGTATTGGAAATCCCTAATTTTAACATCTCTTTTATTAAACTTATTGGCATGAAGGTTTTAATACTTCTGTAGCTGGATAACAAAGTCTCGGTTAGGTTAGGTTAGACTTGCGACCTTACACATACACAGCTGTCGCGGCGCAGTAGCGCCATTTAAGTTTCGGAGAAAAAAGTGGCGTAATAAAAATAATTTTGTGTAAAAAAATTTTAGGCTTAAAATTTGTGTGCCATAGACAACTAGGCATGCAAAAAATTTGACGATTCGAAAGAGACCCCGCGTAATTGGATGATGCAATATCCTCCCCTCGCACCGTATGTCCACGCGTATTCATTGAAATCTTTATTACATTTCCGATTGCTGTTCAGGAAATGTGTAAATTTCCTAGGAAATGTGTCTAATATAATTTACATCACACATTTCCGGGTGATTTTAGGACTTATACACAAATCCTAGGAATTGTATACAATGACGGATTTCATACATTTCCTGTAACATATACAAACATTACTCATGCTACTTCAGCAGCCACTATTACTTTCAGACACCAAATATTAGATTTTCTTCTTATATAATATTCGGAAGAAACTCCAATAAGCCCGCTAAAATAAGATTTATATTCAGATCTCGATATCTGAATGAATTTCACAACCTACGGCGGTAGTCGGTACAGTCGACGCCGAAAGTAGGTGATATGAGTTCTGACCTAGTTTTTATGGAATGCGTAATATTAGTGATAGGTAGAAGATACAAGTACCTTACTTTCTTACTAATGTTAGGAATTTGTTTTTCGTTCGTTCGTTTCAGCCGAATAACGTCCACTGCTGGACAAAGGCCTCCCCTAAGGTTTTCCACAATGAACGGTCCTGCGCTGCCCGCATACAGGCTCTTCCCGCGACCTTGGTAAATAAGCTAGATTGTGATTTTAATTTGTTGATTTAAGCGCTCTCAGTAGTATTGACATTCTTAAAAATTCCAGTTATTCTTTCCTTCAGTAACGACATTCTAAATAATCTCGTTCGTTCGTTTCAGCCGAATGACGTCCACAGCTGGACAAAGGCCTCCACCAAGGATTTCTATACAGACCGGTACTGCGCTGCCTGCATCCAGGCTCTTCCCGCAACCTTCACCAGATAGTCGGTCCATCTAGTAGGAGGCCTGCCCACGCTACGTCTTCCAGCCCGTGGTCGCCACTCGAGAACTTTTCTGCCCCAACGGCCATCGTCTCTACGAGCTATGTCTACAACCCACATGATACAAAAACAAAATAATACACAGCTTTTCCCACGGTTCCGCTTCACTGAATTTTGATGGATTGAAGAAGCAATTCTACCGTCAATAAGTATTCCTGGAATGGAATGTAGAGCGACAGCACGTCAGATATACATTTTCGTTACAAAGTAACCCCTGTTACAACTACATAAGGTCCTACAGTGTATGCTTGACGTGCTTTCGTTTGTACGATTAGAGAGAATATCCCATTGATGGACAAATTCTGAGAATTATTGTACTTACGGAAGTCACTTCCGAGAAACAATCGTTTTTATCTCTTTGTAAATAATGTATAAGAATATCGTATTTTCAAAAGAAAACTAACGCCCGTATTCACAAACGATGCCTGAAGTGAAGCAGCAAATCGAACTCACAGCGTTGAATAGAGCTCTGTGATTCGTGTGTCAGCCTGTGCGTCCACGCGAACTGTGAGGTCTCATAGTAATGTTTGTGAATATGTTATAATACCTACATTAGTGCCACAGTATCAATACTGTGTTTTGTTTGCTTTACACTACCTTGTGTCAGCACAAGTAAGGCCCAGAACAGACGGTGAAACGCAACTGCAACGAAACTGCAACTGCTAGTTACTTTTAAGTTGCATCTAAGTTTCTGCGATAGCGTCAGTTGAGAGACCACACATGACGCGACCAGTTCGAAACTTCCAGTTTCAGTTTCATTCATAAGAGTCATCAGAAAGTTGCAGTTTCGTTTCACCGTCTGTTCTGGGCCTAAGTGTGTAAGTGTAAAATGACATCACATTCATTTGATGATGAAAATGCCTTTCGGTGTTTTTAATTTGTCCTTTTCTATTCTTAATTCCATTATTTCGAATTTCATTATTTATTTCTGACAGTGTGGTGGTTGGAGTGAAGGAATGACGGTTATATTGCAACATTAAATTTGTATGATGTGAGATTATTTAGAATGTCATTATAATTGTCATAATAATACGCCACAATCTGGCTTAAAAGGTAGCAGGAAGGCGCTGGATGCAGGCCGCTACCAACCGTGCGATTCCACATCATTGGGGGAGGCCTATGTTCAGCAGTGGACGTCCTGTGGCTTAAATGATGATGATGATGGCTTATTTTGCTGTCGTATGTACAAACAATAACTATAAAATACCCAGATAAAAGCATTATCTCGCATCTAGCCACACAAACAAAATGTTTCTACATTTGCAACTCATATACAGATGACAACGCAAATGCTCAACAGTGTGGCATTAAGCAGTTGCAATAAGATTGAATTTGAAACAAAATTGTGTAGCCTCAAGTGATGGTTGTACACTGGGAATGTCACGTACGTGGAAGCACGTCTCAGCCAATCTGTTTACAACTCAGTGATGTTTGTTTGTTTGTCTGTTGTGAATCGAAATTGCTAGCGTAGTCTGTGACTATTGTTACGACGTTCAAAAGTGTTTATACTTGTACTGATATAAAATTCTATTGCCAGATACACTGAAACGCACTGCTGAGAAGAAACTGCACTGGAGAGTCGAATCTTAACTTCAAATTCCTAATGTTCTGTAATTTCGCTGCGGTTCTAATGATAGTATCTTTCCCCCGGGACAAACTTGACTTTCACTGGTTGGGTTTTTATTGGCGGTCAAGCTGTAGATCCTGGCTACACAGGAGTTGCAGCGGTAAGAGTGTGTGGTGTGAATAGTCCCGTTTTGTTCTAATATAAAGCTCAATTACTACCTAAATACACTAATTCAAACTGCCAAGGATGGAACTACCAGGTAACAGGTATCTTCAGGACGAGCTCGCTCCACCATAGATCGCATCTGTACCTACCCCTTGTTATTTTTGTTATGAGATTGTAATCTAGAGCAAGCCCATAACTATGTACTTCATAAATAAATAAACTTGAGACGGCTAGACGGATTTCGCTAATTTTACTTTGCTGTACATATTATTTAGAAAAGCCTGTCCACAAGTAGATGTAGAAATGGATCCTTATTAAATAAGAATTATTCCTTAACACTTCACAATTTTCATTAAATTCCACGAGCGATCTGATAGAATTCGACAAACAAGAAAACTGCGAAGTATTTTAATTTCAATCGCCAGTTTTTCGAAGTCGAAAACATCGAAATCCTAATCCCCGATGCCGTTAATCCACAGCTCTTAATTTAATTGTCGAAGCCTTCAATTCCGAAGTGATCACCGACCGAACGAACCTAACCTTATTAACTAACTTCTAATAGTGATGTATAGTGTTCTATTATCGACAATCGATAGCTATCGAAAGGCTTGCGAACCGGTAAATTGGTCACACAGTTCGATCAATAAGACTTGACAGAAGATAATTTATAAATGTTCATGCTTTTGCGTACAAGTACTTATTTTTCAGTCAATTAATATAAGAATAATAAGAATAAGAATAAATTTATTTCCAGAAAAATGCACTTTAGTTACATAAGTTTACAAAGTCGTTATACTAATAGGATTTCAGGTGACTTACTAGTAGTCCCCAAACTAGGTAGTCCTGTCTTTTAGGGACTTGAGTTTGGTACAAATGTGTTTGATATAGCCAAAACTTTGGGTACCTACAGACTATGCTCAGCAGGGTTGGGATGCGCAACGTGATAAAATCTTATCGTTGATTTTAGACGACAAACGTATGGTCTTATCGCGTAAATCGATAAAATGGCGCAATCAAACCATGTCAAACGTCTAAATCTTGAAATATTACAGCCCACATGATAGAGGAAAAAGTTATAAATGGAATCAAATATAATATGTAATAAAAGAACTACATTTCCTTATTTGCGTTGCCAAATAACTGTTTCCCTGTAACTTCTCACTGAAACTCGGAATTCGCTCCCTGCTCATCACTATGCAACACATTATAATGAACTGGGTCTCATCAATTAAAGAGTGAATTGGACAAGTACGAGTGTACCAATCTAATTATACTGCATACTGTATTTTAATGAGATGGCGGTCGAATGGACTTCGTTCGTTCCTTTCAGCCCAATGACGTCCACTACTGGACAAAGGCCTTTCCCAAGGATTTCCATAACGGGCGGTTTTACGCTGCCCACATCCAGGTTCTTCCCGCGACCTTCAACAGATCGTCGGTTGACCTAGTGGGGGACTTGCCCACACTAGGTACGTCTTCCGGCTCGTGGTCGCCACTCGACAATTTTTCTACCCCAGCGGCCATCAGCTCTACGAGATTATGTGCCCCACCCAATACCACTTGATTTACCAGTTTTGCGGGCTATGACGGTCACTTCACAAATGTAATTGAAGAAAACCAGGGTCGTGGCTGTCCTCACCGTAGGCCACGGCATATGCTGAGTCGGGTTCCGTTGCAATGGGCATCGCTGTGCGCAGGGTGGCACTGCTCAGCTCATTTTCTCTTCCATTGTATGTTTTATGTGTTACCTCTGTCTTTTTTATCTTTGTCTGATGACCATAGCATTAAATGTTTCTTTATTTCTGAAGTGAATCAAACAACTTTTTCACTTACTTATTTTCAATGGTATACAAAACAATCATATTTTTGAAAGATGGAGTTGTCTAGTCGATAGAATATTAGAAAACAACAAGCAACACTAGTCCTAAGCTAAATGTAGATTCTTGACATAACTTCAAAACATTTTCACTTCGAAACTCGTATTAGGAGAGTTAAATTAAAACGAAAACTTCTGAGAAACGCAAAAACTTCACTAAGTTCGTTTCACAGAGGATTTCTAGATTTTTTTTCCTTAAGTCTTAGCGTTCTGTGATTGTGGTCGTAAACAACGAATAACTAATTTCACGAGAAAAATATTCATAAAATGTTTTACTTGTTCTTTTTATTACAAAGAAATGTAAGAATAGCCTTTGTGGCAAACAACATCAAAATGATAAAAAGAGGCTAATTTCTAGATTTATGAGGTCTGTAGACCTATCTGTAATTGTTTTAAAGTCAAGGTTCAAATAATTAAATTAATATCAGGCCAAACTAGTCTGAACCATAATTAAATTTTGATTTGATTAAAACGATTTGAGCATTGTTGATTGTTGAGATTTGTTAATCAATAGGATAGTTTTAATGTACCTATCATGTATTTACATTAAAGAGCCATAGTTTTCTACACTAAAATTATATAAAGATTTTATAGTAAGTATGTTTGTCTGTATTGAATAGGCTCCAAAAGTACTGGACCAATTTGTAAAATTCTTTCACTATTAGAATCTTACATTATTTCTGATGAACAAAGATCAAATTTCGAACTCCTCCTATGTTCTTCTGATTAATTTCGTTGCGGGTCCAATCAATGACAGTTTAACTTTCCCCGGGATAAACTTGACCTTCGTTGGTTGGGTTTTTTATGGCGGTCAAGCTGTAGACTCTAGCTACAAAGGAGTTGCAACGAGAGGTGGGAACGAGAGATGGGAACAGTCCCGTTTTTTTAGTGTTACAATATGAGTAAGGCTTACACGGTTTCCGAGCATATTTAAATACTTGTGATAAATCCCTTGTTATCTAATCATTTTTCATATTTTCCGCGACTCATTCTCCAGGTAGAGGTTTTGGGATGGACCGTCCTAAGTGGAGGATACTACTTTACCTACGGAAAGGTTGGAACTTTCCTTTCTGACCTTCACTTTATTTGAAATTTAGGCCCAAAGTTCACAGGTTAACCTCGGGCGTTAGATAAAGTTAGTATCAGATAACCCGACACATGTGAGGAGAGATCAGCCAGTCCACTCAAACTACCTACTTCTTAATACTTCTGTAAAGATCCGTGAAAGTTAAAGGTCTGTGTAGGCAATGGAAACATAGGTCAAAGTCAAAGTCAAAAGTCAAAATTTCTTTCAAAGTCAAAACTTCTTTATTTGTTTAGACTAATAAATAGTTCTTACAAATCGTCATTTTGCTCTTAAGGAGCCTCTATAACTACATGTCTCATAATCTTTTTACCCTACCAGCGCTTCGAGACCAACATTTGGCAAGTGCTGAGAAGAAGCGCCGCAACAAACTCAGTCACCACTGTCTGCCGGTTAATATAAATAAATAGAAATAGTAGTAGTAGGCACATTCGATTCAGGAGCAGTTCACTGAATTTACCATGCATTCTTGTATGGTGTATCTTATAAGAATGGGTATACAAGATTGCGTGGTATATTAAACAAGGTAGGCTACTTCTTACCGCCGCGCAAGTATACACCGCAGGGCACTTATCTAACAGGTAATGCATTTAGGTATATCCATTTTCCGCTAACATGGCTAAAAATGTTAGGCATTTAGCATTCGCCAAAGAAAAATGGTTAGCTCATGCATGTTCCAACTATATAGTTTTTAATTACCTATTTACAGCATAATTGTAAAAACTGTAATTTTCACAAAGTTACCATTTTGTTTTTTTTTCACTGGTAAATGGCGATACATAATTATATTTCGAATTCCTCTAAAAATTCTTATGATTATATTCGTCATGGGTTCCAAGACAGATCGCTGGGACCAATCAACCTTCACTGGTTGGGTTTCATTAGACGTCACTCTGTATACACTGAACTATTCGAAGTGCTAAAAGAGTTGCAGTGGTGGGAAAGGGCCCTGGAAAAAGCCTAAGTACTGAATAAAAGATTTGATTTGAAAGAGAGAAAGAGGGTAATAGAAGGGGTAGTCCCGTTGATGAACTGGCTGATCTCCCCGAGCATGTCACGACAAAGTTAAATTCATAAATAAATCTTAAGGGATTTGGCACTTGGCCTGGCTGAGCCCTGACCCTTGCGGTGAAATAATCCATATTGGAATTGATGGGTTCGGAGTTTGGAATATATGGGGATTTGTATGTACGGACATTCGTATCGACATGTGCTCTAGTTTTGGCAAGAAGTTATATTTAATATTGAGCCAAATTGTAAATATATGTACCTCGACTAACTTTTGACATAAAACGCCTTTAGGTCAGATGGAAGAGTAGTCGCCCGGCAAGGGGTTTCGGGGGGTCATGGGTTCGATTCCCAACTTAGGCAGTTCGATTTTTTCAAGTTATCGAGTAATTTTGAAACGTGTTTTAAAGTATTTAATTTTTTTTTTGTTTCCTGTCTCCAATGTTGTTTCGCTCAACTCACAGCGATACTAAGTTTAGCTCCTGAACAATCTGAGTGGATACAGACAATGCGATTATAAACAACAATGCTTTGTTAACTATCGATTATAACGGTTGTATTACAAGCCATTACAAGTTAAACTGGAAGATATAATTAATCCCATCGCTTCAATCGAGCGTCACCCTTAAGCGCTCAATGCTCCACTGAACGCTCTTAGCAATAGGGCTGGCACATTTATTTAAAGAAAAAAAAACCTTTATTGAGTTATTCAGCCAATGCTGGTTCACTGCTAAACGTAAGAAATATATCTGTCATTTCATACCCAGCTGCAGTCAGCTACCTTCTTAAAGTTCTTCTCAGCACTTGCCATAATGTTTGTCTCGAAGCGCTGGTAGGGCCCAAAAGATAAGGAGTCATGTAAAGTGCCCTTTAAGGGCTACCCTTTTTTAAATATCTTTGACGTCCATAATTGCCAAAATACTGGTAAAAATTTAATAGGTACCTACATGTTTTTGATTTCATTTGTCATCGTTTTTGTTCGGCGCCAAAACCAATGACTGAACAACTAAAAAGGCTTTGCCAAATTAAACTGGAAAATTAACTATTAAAAAATTACACCATCTTTACATTGTCCAGGTGACAACCCTAGCGATACCAGTTATTAGGAAGAAAATTACCGAAGCGAGAATTCGCAGTCTATAATAAAAGCTCTCGAACTACTGAGAATCGTAAGTAAATTTATAAAATCTCTCAACTGATTTACCCCGGCTTTTCATGGGTATTATTTCACTACGAAAGATTTGATAGAAAAAATAAAATAAAACGAATTTGAATCAGACATTTTCAAATTGTCAAGTCAAGATTAGACCGACGATCTCATAAAGGTAGCAGGAAGGCGCTGACTGCAGGCCGCTACCAACCGCGCGATATGGAAATCATTGGGCTATGTTCAGCAGTGGACGTCCTGTGGCTGAAATGATGATGATGATTTCAAAATTTGCTTATATTCTTGATATCGGAGACAATTACTGCAGTAAACTTATGTCCAAGGATTACTAGTTACGTTTTAGAGGAATTACCAGAGGTTCTAGGTTTGCTTCCCAGATGGGGAACAAAATTAAAGACATAATTATGAAATTGTGCCTAGTTTTATAAGAACAAATAGACGTGATTGACAGCTCAATGTTGTTTCAGCCAAATGACGTCCACTGCTGGACAAAGGCCTCCCCCAAGGTTTTCCACAATGAACGGTCCTGCGCTGCCCGCATCCAGGCTCTTCCCGCGACCTTTACCAGATCGTCGGTCCACCTAGTAGGAGGCCTGCCCACGCTACGTCTTCCAGCCCGTGGTCGCCACTCGAGAACTTTCCTGCCCCAACGGCCATCGTCTCTACGAGCTATGTGCCCCGCCCACTGCCACTTGATTTTAGCAATTCTGCGAGCTATGTCGGTTACTTTGGTTCTCCTACGGATCTCCTCATTTCTGATTCGATCACGCAGGGAAACTCCGAGCATAGCCCGCTCCATCGCCCTTTGGGTGACCTTGAGCCTTCTTATGAGGCCCATAGTAAGCGACCACGTTTCGGATCCATATATTAACACTGGCAACACACACTGCTCGAATACTTTTGTCTTGAGACACTGCGGTATTTCGGACATGAGTATATGGCGAAGCTTCCCGAACGCTGCCCATCCGAGTTGGATTCGACGATTGACCTCTTTCTCGAAGTTGGACCTACCTAACTGGACTGACTGACAGCTCAATATTGGAGTGATATCTGGTGATATCAGACTGCAATGGCGGCTCATGAATTCTGACACCATGATTGTCAACCAGTCGAAAAGTGGTCGAAAAGCCTCTTTTTTGTATGGAGTTTTGACGGATTCGATTTTCGATTCGATCAAAAAGTGCGTTTTGTCTAGGGGGGCAGAGGTGACCCAATAATGGAAATAAAGGAGCAGTAAGATGTAGTAAGTAAGTTAAATATCTTCTTAAGTAGGTACTTGATGAGAACTGTAGCGGTAAGCCAAACTCTTTGCGCCGAGTATAGTCTACGGCGGTTGCTATGGTAACCGATTATCTTGTTATGTCACTAGGACGTCAAGTTTTTCAATCTGATTGTACAATTATAGAACTTTTTTGACGTTTACTTTGACAAAAAGCATCACCTATACGAAAACCATCATCTAACAATACAGGGTGAAATACTGCAAAGGCAATCTCAGTCTTATTTTAATATCACGTATTTACCAACGATTCCTGCTCCGATGAGCAGACATCTAAGCTAAGTCCACAATAGTTATCATCTAGCTTTGTACACAACGGGAAATACAGGGCAAACGAGAAAACACTTTAAACGTTAGATAAGAGGATTTGAAGAGGGGTTGGTTAAATTTAAGTACTGTGTACCTACTAGTGATAATATTTTTAATAGTCATTATAATATTGTTTTACTAACACATAGTAAATAATAGTGTTAAAGTTTAATGGATACATGATATCTAAAAGGTTGTAACAAAACAGCAAGGAAATTAAAATAGACATGATTAATGTAGAGACGACGGCACGTAAACCTAAACTAATGATTAAACATAGGCAGGTGAACGTTTTCTTTTTAGGAACAAAAGACAAAGCGTTTTATATTACAGAAATTACAGATTGGTAGATTTTTTTTTATTCAGTACATCATCATCATCATTTTAGCCACAGGAAATCCAATCCACTGTTAACATAAGCCTGCACCAAGGATTTCCACATTGCCCAGTACCTAAGTACCAGCCTGCACCCAGAGCCTACTTGTTACTATTCAGTACAAATAAATGAATAAAAAATCAATTCAATTTCTTCGAAAAAAAAAGTAAACCGATAATAATTTAGGTTTACTATGAGCTACTGGTGACAAAGAATTAAACACCCTGTATTATGTTAACAGGCTTCGCCTTATTTAGAGCGTTAAATTCCCAGAACGCAATGATTAAGCTCAAAGCTTGATCCAACAAAGGCAAACGCATTGTTGCCCTATGCAGCTTCCGCCTGAAAACGAGAGCTTTCAAAAAGCTTAATAGTTTGCACAGAAACTTGAGATCCACAAAAGTTTGTGGAAACAATAACATTTTTCACGGTTTTCACAAACAGAATGGGTTTTCACGCAGAAACGCACGTTGTGCAAAAAATGCAAAGTTTTTCGGCCTGGCAACTTCGTTTTCGTTTTTTAGGTTGAGAGGGTCAGATTATGGAAATCGCTCGAGAATATTCGTTTGTATAAAGACTGTGGTTAAGGAAAAACAACGGTTGTTGATTTTGAAATGGGAAATATTTACAAATAAAAATGTTCTAGACTAACTATGTAGGTACTAATCAACAATCGCCAGACTGTAAGTAATTAATCGCATGCAGGCTTTAATAAGTGGTAGAGTATTGACTTACGAGTAACTGTTGTTTAGCTTGCCTCGAGGGTAAAGAATATTAAACGATAATTCTTATTGTACACCTTGTTTGTATTCATGATTGTTAATGTTACAATATGTTAAGTTTTTTAATCCCTTTGGTGATAATAATATGTTAGTCTTAGATATTTAAAATATTATGTATATTATTATGTATGAATTCATTGCTACTGATACTTATTGTCAGTAAATACTTTACAGCGAAGTAAATAAAGTTGAGATTTTTACTAATAACGTTGATGAAATACGCCAAAATAAGTCAATCCGTACCAGTTGACGATATTATTTTCCTAATAGCTACATTTTATTTGAAACATCATTGTTAACTTAGCAAGTTTGCATACACCATAAATTACCTACGTCTAATCGAAAGCCACTTTTCATGGGAACTCTATTCCAATGTATTTCTGGTCGGTAAGCCCCATAACCTTGTATTTGACACGTTGTATACGCGGTGCAAACAGGCAAATGTTCATAATACCATAGTAAAAAAGAATAGTAAGAGCTCTAAATATACTCTGTCCTCTTGGAATGGGGGGGGGCTTATTTTTTTATGTGATTACATAAAAATTTTTGTATTTCTTATGTGATTCGTATACGTATTCTTTTTAAAACTTCAAAAAAATTAATGAATTTTAGTTATTGTCAAAAAATTCAGTTTTTGGGGGCATTTTTGTCGATAAAATTGACATAATAACATCGCCTTAAATTATCGCTAGCCCTATCCCAAACACACTGTATATTCCCCTGGGACTAATCTAGCCTTCAGAGAAACAACCTTGGTCTGCAATGGTTGGACTTCTATTGGCAGTGAAGCTGTAGATCCTGGCTATACAGGAGTTGCAGCGGTAGGAACAATAAGTAGGAATAGTCCCATTTGGTTTCAGTGGCGGATACAGTTCCTTGCAGTCAGGCATAAGCATTGTTGCTACTCTTTAAAAACTCTTCAAAAACTTTAAACCTATTGTGGTCATATTTTACAGATTCAAAATCAAATTCCTTATTAGTAAATAGGATCTTTTCAGGCCACTTAGACACTTCCCAAATACAGCTTGCTCTACCACCACTTTAGGACAACATAACAACTGATGCTGAAAAGAAGTTGCGAAAGAAACTCAGACACCTTTATCAGCCATTTACTACGCGCAATTCATATTACGATTCCCTTTTACTATGGCCATTCTACACATCGAATCCAAATACCCAACACCCCAGGTATTGTTTTTACGACCAAGGCCAAGACGCCACGTTTTATGCCTGGCTTGACATTAGCCTTCCATTTTATGACGTGAAAAGCCAATGTTGCGTGACTACCGTCAGATTTATAACATGTGTGAGTTTTTTATTTTATTTTTTCGCATTTTCCGGTGGTGGAACACGCAAGTGTTGAACCGTTAAAGTCAGTACGATGTCCTAAATGCTTATTTTACTAGATATAATGAAATAGCTTAAAATAGACGTCCATAGTTAACGTCCTTTTGGAGTTAGTAAATCACTTCATACTTACTCAATCTTGACACGCGGTAAGCGTGTCCAGCCAAGTTCAAGTAACAGAACAAGTTTTACTGAAAACTGTATAATGTGATTTTTTGTATTGTGTACCTACTCTCATGCTGCTCTCGGCTATGGTGACTACCACAAAGTTCCTTTAGTCCGCAATAAAAGGGCTACGCTGGGCTGCCCTATCATGTACTCTAATATGGCTATAGTAGCCAATCTTGTTAGAAAACGTACTTGCGAGACATTTTAAACATCATCTGGTCAGATTTGAACTGAAATACTGAGGTACTTCGACTAGCAAATATGTACATGATTACAATTATAATGCGGGCAGGCCTCCCATTAGATGGACCGACGATCTGGTGAAAGTCGCGGAAGGTGCCTGGATGCGGGCGGCGCAAGACCGGTCTTTGTGAAAATCCTTGAGGGATGCCTTTGTCCAGCAGTGATTCGGCTGAAACATGAATATTGCAAAATATGAGGCTATGATAGCAATATGACCAATTTGACGCAGTGTATAAAAATGTGTTTTCTTATACACATTTCAGTTATTTTTAGGTAACCATCAACAAGCTTTAAATATATTATTAATTAAAATAAATAAAATTTAATATTTTGCTGCGATCATTAACGTTTAAGAGTGCCAGAAAATACGTTACAATATTTTTAACTGGCCCTTATTAGACCTTTTAAATTAAAAGGTTTTCGAAGGCTTCGTCGAGCATCCCTGGGGATATGATACTGGTTAAAGGTAGCTTAATAAGGACGTTGGCACTAGCTACTACGAGTTTATTGTCCCGAACGTCGCGTGAGGCATGTTTTATTTGGGACATGTATAAGGCGGGTTTTAGAATCGCGCTGACCGCTCGCTGATCGTCGGCACTGACGTTTCATACATTTCGGCTGTCAGCGCTGACGGTCAGCGTGCGTCAGCGTGACTCTAAAACCAGCCTAAGTGCCCCGAAAAGAGCCTAGGTATCTACTAATTAGCCCAGAATCTGATTTTTAAGAAAATGGAAGGAGATCAACCACCCGTTCATCTCTCTCTTCTTTTCTAATAATAATCTTAATTCTATCAGCACTCTGCACAAGTTCCTAGAAAATTTGACAGTTGACGGAATTGGATTGGGATCAAATATAATCTGGCATTATTAAGTGACATGTCGATGCCGTGGAGGGTAGTTGAACGGGAAGCATGGTCGATCTGTTTTAATGGTTTCAATTTATTATTTAATGGACTTTAGTGTACAAATTTGGTGTTATTTTGTGTTCTAAAGTGCAGTGAAGTGGTAAATTATAAAAAACATTGAAATACTTCGAGTTTGAGCGCGCATCGAGTGTCGAGTGGGTTGTCGTCTGAACAACCCGCTTTGGACCCGGTGGCGTCTTGAAACCTGCTTACGGGCATACTTAACTCCACGGAATCCATGAAAAATCAATAGAACTGAAACACCCACGTTCTATTGATAACTATGTCAATTTTCACTCGACATTGGCAGAAATAAACCTCCCAGAGAGGTTTGGTTGCCATAAAAAAAAAAAAGTGACATGCCATCACGACAAAATAAACTAAATAAATGTACAAAACCGATTCTGTTCCGATGCGTCACGTCACAACACGTCATATAATTATGAATCCGCCTTTACAAGTACCTGCGGCCACCAATCCGCACCGCGGCCATTGCGAGGCTTGACTCCGTCTCATTTGCAAGCCGATTCCGTCGCGTTAATAAACATGGCCGCTCAAAGAGACCGGCACTTGTTTAGGGTTAAGCATTAAACTAACTAAGGACTGATTATTCAATCGTCAGATATCTTTTAACTGAAGAATAACCTTGTCATTTTGATCAAATTTCCCGTAGGTACTAAAACTGTCTATGTGCCAAACTTATTCTTCAGTGAAAAGTTATCCGACGATTGAAAAATCAGCCCTAAATGTACAAAACCGATGTTTTACTGATGCGTCACGACACAACACGTCATACAATTATGAATCCGCCTTTACAGGTACCTACGGCCACCAATCCTCATCGCGGCCATTGCGAGGCTTGACTCCATCTCATTTGCAAGCCGATTCCGCCGCGTTAATAAACATGGCGGATCAAAGAGACCGACACTTGTTTAGGGTTAAGCCGTCAGACTCGTAACAGAGGCGTTAAACGGGTTAAGGTACCTCTCGTGGTTGTTTGTCTGATGTCTGCTGACTGATGAAATTACTGCCAGTTATGGAATAAAGTGTGTAAACAATGCCCGTTTTCACCATCAATCCCTAACTGGTAAGGGATCCCATAACAGGATTTTTTTTAAAGTGTCACTTAAAAATTGGGATTAATGGTGAAAACGTACGATAATATCTGGGACTTGTCAAATGTCCGTCTCAAAGTGCTGATGTCCTACCTACTTACTTAATATTATAAATGCGAAAGTACCTAAATGTCTGGCAGTTACCTCTACAGGTTTAAACTACTAAACCGATTAAGATAAAATTTGGTATCTAGAGATATTTAGGGACCTAGTGAAGAGTATATTGTGATGGTTTTTATCCCGATTTTTTAAAGAAGGACGCGAGCGATATAGTCTATTTATTACAGATTCACGGTAGACAAATGTAGCGGGCAAAAGCTAGTATTTTTATAAGAATACTAGCTTTCCGCCCGCGGCTTCGGCCGCGTGGAATTTTCTCTGTCACAGAAAAACTTTATCGCGCGCATCCCTTTGTCAAAAACCGGGATAAAAACTATCCTTTGTCCTTTCCCGGGACTCAAACTATCTCTATACCTTTCATCAAAATCGGATTAGTGGTTTAGGCGTGAAAGCAAGACAGACAGACAGAGTTACTTTCGCATTTATAATATTGAACAATGTAGCGGGCAAAAGCTAGTATTTTTTATAAGAATACAAAATCATAGAAAGAAATAGTAACAATTTTAATCCCGAGATAAGTGTTCTAGAAGACAAAATAATATAACACGACGAAATCACGAGGTGGAACCGCAGAACAGTCCATCATACCCAAAACTTTTCGTTCCAAAATAGAGCCTACCACAACTACACAAGGTCCAAGTATAACTTGACGTGCCTATAAGTTATTATAATAAGAGTCAAAGAGTGTTTCATTATAACTTTCGCCACCCGCTGCGATATCCGGGTACAAATCCGGGTCAAAGTTGTCCGCCACCTGCCAGCTTACCCACGAACTCAGCACTAGTACGAAATTAATACAGAAAGACTGGTTTTAGAGCTATTTTTAAGACTGGAAATAGTTATTAAAATACTTTATAAGTATCCTCATAAAGGTTCGGGATTATTCCCACCTCTAGTTCCCAGCGCTGCAACTCCTGTGTAGCCAGGATCTACAGCTTGACCGCCATAAAAACCCAACCAATGAAGGTCAAGTTTGTCCCGGGGGAAAGTTAAACTGTCATTGGACCCGCAACGAAATTAACCAGAAAAACATAGGAGTTCGAAATTAAGGTTCGACTTCCCTCCATTGCAAAGCGGACTACCTTATAAAGGTAGCAGGAAGGCGCTGGATACAAGCCACTACCAATTGGGCAATCGCTTTGCAATGAAGGGAAATCGAACCTTAATTTCGAACTCCTCCTATGTTCTTCTGATTAATTTCGTTGCGGGTCCAATGACAGTTTAACTTTCCCCCGGGACAAACTTGACCTTCATTGGTTGGGTTTTTGTGGCGGTCAAGCTGTAGATCAGGAGTTGCAGTGGTGGGAACGAGAGGTGGGAATAGTCCCGTACCAATCGGGCAATCTGGAAATCATTGGGGGAGGCCAAAGTTCAGCAGTGGATTCTATTCTACTCTGCCAAAACCTCACGGATTACTTGTCTAAATATAATAAACGTAAATATCTATCTGTTGTTTTTATAGAACTCCTACTAGTTTTACAATCGATGGTAGCACAGCACTATTTGTTGGTGGTGCAAAAGGGATTTAAAAATACCCGTTGCACCACCAGTGGTGCAGGCCAGTGGTGCAACGGGTACAAAAAGTAAGTAATCTCACTCGATTATTTCTAAACTATACAAGATATTCAAAACTGGTTACTGATCCTGAAAGTGCTTCACGAGCTCTATCAAACGCTGTCAATAATAGGTTACAGAATAAACTGGATCTATTTGAAAATTTCCTAACTTCCTAACATCTTTTTTTATTACTTTTTAATAAGCAAATTAAACCTGCCGAGTCTGTTTGCATTACAATAACATGCTGTATTGTAAAAACCTTTATTACGGCCCTGTAAAGTTTACTTTAGATTAACTATCCGTATACTTAAAGCTTAGCAATAAGGGTTATTTCGCAACATGATATTTTCGCATAAATCAGTGCAATATTGTACTGAAAGTTTATGAAGGAAGAAACTTGCTGTTAAATTAAAGGATGAATCGTTATCAAGAAATTATATTAGCTTGAGTAATTTATATAAAACAGTTGAATAATGGTTTAAAATTGTACAATAGTTCTTCTTTGGCAAATAGAAATTAACGGATCTTTATTTTATTTCGAATGAAAACTTAAATATTAGTTACAGAAACAAGTAATTTTTTGAAGAAGCTCACAGTAATTATTTTATGGCATTTCGTATTAAAACTTTCCCAAAACAGACAAAAGCCCACGAAAGACATTAATTAACAAAGTGAGCCAAGTTTATTTTTTAATTTAAAATCTGCAAATTTCCGTGCATGTTAAATCCATTTGCATTTATGTGAATATTCAATATTATGATGTAATGTTAGCTTTTTTCTTATTTGTCGGCCGTTTGGTGTAGTGGTTCAGAACGGACTACTATGCCGAGAGGTCCCGGGTTCGATTCCCGGCCGGGCAGAAATTTAAATGATGAATTTTAATTTCTGTGACGGGTCTGGGTGTTACTATGTATAATATGTATGTATTTAAAAAAAAGTATATGAGTAGTATATCCGTTACGCTAGCACCCATAACACAAGCATATTAATTGCTTACTTTGGGGCTAGATGGCGCTGTGTGAGATTGTCCAAAGATATTTATTTATTTATTTATTTATGTTTTTTTCTACAAAAAATGGTGTGCAGGAGTTTTTTGATAATTGTTTTCTTTTTACCCTTATTTCTGATTATACTTTTAACAGTTGGAAAATCCAATATCTTATTTCTTTGTCACAAATTAAATATTTTAATTAATATAGAATATTGCATAACTGTGAATCTAAACCAACACAGTTACAATCATGGTTTATTAAAATGTGCAATTTTTGAATCAAAAGCTTGGATCAAAAGGTTTTAATTGCATTAATTAGTTAAACGAGTTCGAAGCCTGTACCAAACGACCGTACAATTTTACTAAAACGTAACGTAATTATCTACGCCGAACTTGGCGAGATAACTACCGTGCTTCCTGATTAAAAGTTTTATCGCTACTGCCCTACTTTTTGGCCTTGCTGACTTGTTAGGTAATAAATCTTCATAAATATTTATTGGCCATAATTTGTGCCAACATAGATGGCTGTTATGGTGGGAACCTGGTTAAAATGAGACTTGAATAATTAAAATGGAATAGG
The DNA here is from genome assembly GCF_004193835.3 of Ostrinia furnacalis. Classification (NCBI taxonomy): domain Eukaryota; kingdom Metazoa; phylum Arthropoda; class Insecta; order Lepidoptera; family Crambidae; genus Ostrinia; species Ostrinia furnacalis. The sequence goes on from NW_021137680.1 coordinate 23,243, forward strand.
GTCTTCAGGTTAGAGTATTATTCTTGACTCACGTCCGTATTCACATACATTACTAAAGTTCTCGAGTGGCTGGAAGACGTAGCGTGGACAGGCCTCCTACTAGGTGGACCGATGATCTGTTAAAGGTCGCGGGTAGAGCCTGGATGCGGGCAGTGCAGAACCGTTCATTACGGAAAACCTTGGGGGAGGCCTTTGTCCAGCAGTGGACGTCATTTGGCTGAAACGAACGAACGAACGAACTATGAGGTATCACAGTGCGCGTGGACGCACAGGGCCACACACGAACCCATTACAGAGCTCTATTCAACGCTGTGCATTCGATTTGCTGCTCCACTTAAGCATCGTTTGTGAATACGGGTGTCATTCTGGGATCGACTCTCAGGTGGGGCAACAAAGTCTTATCTTACTAATTTAGATGTGAAAATATGAATGGATGATTGTATGTTAACCTTCCACGCAAAAACTAGGTATTTATCGAATTTCAATGAACCTTTAGTAACTATTGTGTATTATAATTATTATTCAATCATACATCAGAACACTTAACATTTACGCTTTAATTTATAACGATACTAGCTTTCCGCCCGCGGCTTCGCCCACGTGGATTTTTGTCTGTCACAGAAAAACTTTATCGCGCGCGTACCTGTTTCAAAAACCGGGATAAAAACTATCCTATGTTCTTTCCCGGGACTCAAACTATCTCTATGCCAAATTTCATCAAAATCGGTTGCGAGGTTTAAGCGGGAAAGCGTAACAGACAGACAGACAGACAGACAGACAGACAGAGTTACTTTCGCATTTATAATATTAGTTGGGATTATAAATCCACGCGGGCGAAACTACAGACCGAAGCTAGCTAGGTATATGTCTATAGTGAAAATCATGAACGATTGTTATTTAGTTGTTTGTTTTACATCAAAATAAACTGAAATAAGTCATAGTCTCAGGCAAACAGTCTGTCACAAGGATATTAAAATTAAATGCTCCCATATTTCCAAGTAAATATATAGGTGTCATAAGCTCTAAACTATTGAGGTATTAACAATACCGCATTGGTTTCATAGAAACAATCAGCTGTCTCGTTAGAAGGTAACTGCGATGGTGCGGGTTCATGAAATTCAATCAATGCCCACAATGTGATGGTTCGCAAACATTACCATTCTACAGTCTTGCGGTCCAAGTCATAAGGTTTTGGAGTTTAAAAAATATTTCGTACGTTTCAGCCAAATGACGTTCGTTCGTTTCAGCCAGCAACTGCAAACCCTTGAAAAAGAGGCTGACAATAGTGACTGAGCTTCTTGCGCTGCTTCTTCTCAACACTGGCCCATTTATTGTCCCAAAGCAACAGCAGCAGGTAGGGTTCAATCTGGGACGTGTAAAAGTGTGTTCTAAAAGCCTACATGCAATTTTTTTTAAAGGATCTCCACAACGACCCGTCCTGCACTGCCCGCATCCTTACTTCCCGCAGGATTACCTTTACCAGATCGTCCGTCCACCTAGTGACAGGCCTGTGTACCTACCATGAGTTTACGATAAGTGTGCTCGCTAGCGAGTACGTCAAAAATCTCTATGAAGATTTTGTTTCTTGAAAGTAGCCGCTAGGGGCGCTGAACAATATGTCATACAAGTAATGTCATTTTTTTACGCAGTCGCTAGCGAGCACACCTAACGTAAACTCATGGTAAGCACACTGTACACACTACGTCTGTCAAGTAGAAAAACATACGAAAGTTTTATCCCGTATTTGAAAGGGGCATATATTTTATTTAGTATGCAAATCAATTTGAAACAGGATCCTTACTTACGACTTATAATTATAGTTCTATTGCACTGTTTGTCGGCCGTTTGATGTAGTGGTTCGAAATGGACTAATATTCCGGAGGTAGCGGGTTCGATTCCCGCACAGTACAAACATTTGTGTGCATGAACATATTTGTTTGTCTTGGACTGGGTGTTTTCTATGTATAATAAGAATGTATTTACAAAAAAAAAGTATTTAAGTATGTTTAAATCCGTTGTCTACTATCCACAGTACCTACAAGCTTTGCTTAGTTTGGGACTAGAAGCGCAGTGTAAATGTCCAAGGATATTTATTTATTATTATTATTTACTAGCTTTCCGCCCGCGGCTTCGCCCGCGTGGAATTTTGTCTGTCACAGAAAAACTTTATCGCGCGCGTCCCTGTTTCAAAAACCGGGATAAAAACTATCCTATGTTCTTTCCCGGGACTCAAACTATCTCTATGCCAAATTTCATCAAAATCGGTTGCGAGGTTTAAGCGGGAAAGCGTAACAGACAGACAGACAGACAGACAGACAGACAGACGTGGAATTTTGTCTGTCACAGAAAAACTTTATCGCGCGCGTCCCTGTTTCAAAAACCGGGATAAAAACTATCCTATGTTCTTTCCCGGGACTCAAACTATCTCTATGCCAAATTTCATCAAAATCGGTTGCGAGGTTTAAGCGGGAAAGCGTAACAGACAGACAGACAGACAGACAGACAGACAGACAGACAGACAGACAGACAGACAGACAGAGTTACTTTCGCATTTATAATATTAGTTGGGATTGGGATTGCACTCGAGGATTTCGTAGTAAGTTTTCTCGTATAAGTTACTTTTACGAAACAATCGGATCTAATCCAAAATATGTTGTCTAAACAACAAATCGCTCAATCAATGCATGTCTGAAACCAGTTACAATGTTTTTATTTGAAATAGGACAATTTAGTAAGAAAATGCTCTACCAACGGCCCCAGATCATGAGCCAAAAACCTCGTTGAGATCTTAAATGATACGCCCGTGTTCACACACATTAATATGAGATCTCACAGTTCGCGTCGATGTACAGTGGGACACACGAACCAATCACAGAGCTCTATTCAACACTGTGCGTTTGATTTGCTGCTTCACTTAAGCAAGCATCGTTTGTGAATAGAAAGAAAGAAAGAAAGAAAAACATTTAATGAATACGGGCATAAGTAAATCATCTTTTCACTTAAACCACACTTACTTCACGTTTATAAATGAATAGACTGCCGCAAATCGATACCTTAAATTTCTCTATTTGGAGCCCATTTATTGATAGCGTGACTTGACAAACCCGTTATGTCAAATTGTTAGTGATCTGCCCCGATCGGGCGGGCGATATTGTAAGTTGTCGATGAACGTAATAACTAATAACGGATTCGATGGAATTTATGTGCGTTGGTATTACATAAGAGCCAAAGCACACGATGCGTTGCGGCGCAGCACCGAAAAGATTATGCTGTATTCGCGTAGCCGGCGCCGCACCACTCGTGTTCGTTCATTTCAGCCAAATGACGTCCACTGCTGGACAAAGGTCTGCCCACGCTACGTTTTCCAGCCCGTGGTCTGAGAACTTTCCTGCCCCAACGGCCATCGTCTCTACCCCACTGCCGCTTGATTTTAGCAATTCTGCTAGCCATGTTGGTGTGCCCCAGATTTTTCTATGTAACACTACGCAGCGACACCGCTCCGACGGCGCACCGCCACCGCAACGCATCGTGTGCTTTGGCTCTTTGTATTACCTGTGGAGGTCGATTTTGATAATACTGGTTCGATTATTATGGGTACTTTATTAGTATTTGTAATAAAGTTTATGCCCTGGAAATGTCCTTGACTGTGTGTCATAATATACATTATGTACATTACACCACAAATTACTTAATTATTACTAGATAATTCGTGTCTAGACTAGTTTTTTCTAGTCTGTTTTTAGTCGAAAGAGATAATTACAACAAAAAAATTGACATTTTGCTGGAAACGACACAATGTTTTAATAAACGCTAATTACCTAGCTTTATAAAAAACGTAGTCAACTTGACCAATCTATACTAATATTATAAATGCTAAAGAAGTATCTAACTCTGTCTGTCTGTCTTGCTTTCACGCCTAAACCACAGATTTTGATTAAATTTGGCATAGAGATAGTTTGAGTCCCGGGAAAGGACATAGGATTTTTATCCCGATTTTAGAAACAGGGACGCGCGCGATAAAGTTTTTCTGTGACTGACAAAATTCCACGCGGGTGAAGCCGCGGGTGGAAAGCTAGTTACTCATATTTGGATTATTTACAAAATAAACGCAACATTGTTTATAAGTGTGCACAGTATCGTTATTATTAGTCTTATCGGCACAATATCAATTTCATACGATTTTTTATGGAATGATATCAATGTTTGATAATTACGGTATGACACGACAACATTTATTATTTGTTACAAAGATAAAGGATACATATTTATTCAGTGCTAGGCGCTGCAGGATTATCGTATCCTCAAATGGTGCACTAAACAACGCATCTATACTAATATTATAAAGAGATGGAGCGACGACATCATAAAGGTAGCAGGAAGGCGCTGGACGCAGCCCGCTACCAACCGGTCAACATGGAAATCATTGGCGTAGGCCTATGTTCAGCAGTGGACGTCCAATGGCGGAAATGATGTTGATGATGATGATTATAAAGAGGAAGGATTTGTATTTTTGTGTTTTTTTGTGTTGAATAGGCTCCGAAACTACTGGATCAATTTGAAATCATCATCATAATCATCTCAACCACATGACGCCTACTGCTGAACATAGGCCTCAACCAATGCTTGCCGTGTTGCCCGGTTGCTAGCGACCTGCGTCCTGCGCCTTCCTGCTACTTTTACGATATCATCAGTCCACCTTGTGGGTGGACGTCTCACGCTGCGTTTTCCTGTATGTGGCCTCCAATCCAGAACAGAATATGAATTATAATATACTCTGTGACAGGCCGAATTTTGTGCCGAAATTAACACGGGCGAAGCCGTGAATGAGCAAAAGCTAGTTCATAAAGACAATTAGATAAAAGCTTCTAAAAATTGCCAATTGCCAATGTAGCCTGCCATATTAAAACCATGGCAAGTTTGGCAGGCGGGTCGCGTTGACCCACCCCATAATTAGAGGCCCCGTACAGGCCGCGGGATTACGTCGGGAACAGATGTTTTCATTTCACTCCACGGTTTCGGCTTTGCCGAAAAGGCCGAAACATTAGCCGTAAATCAAAAAATAAGACGGAAGAAAAATTACTACGTATTTTAGAATACGGAATCATTGTGTGTGGATTTTGGAATGGAAAACAGTAATGCAATAATTTAAAGAATAATTACGTAATAAGACAATGAGAACTCTTCACATATTAATCGAAATTGTGTCGAATTTTGTGTTGAATCATAGTCTGTGAAACCAGGACGAATAGTTTAAATAGTTGTAAGTAAATCTTTCATGGGTTATATCAGAAATGTTGCTTCATGACTGAGGATTGTCTTAGAAAAATAGTGTTGCCAGAAGAACCCATTATTTTCTTCTGAGAAGCATCTTATTATTAACAAAAAAAAAGAAAGAACCATCAATTTTAGGTAAAGATTACAGTTAAACCTTACAAGATTACTCAGTAACTTTTCACGTTAATTTAGAAAACTCTCCTGAAATACAAAAATAACTAATAATGTGTAATGTTTTTCACGCGAGCTCATTGATTTAAGAAGTTATGTCCATCTGTTGGGTACAACAAGATAAACAAATGAGTATTCTCTTAATCAGTTAATCTCTTTAATAGTTATTTACTACCCACTAAATTAATGTACTACGTCACCCGCTAGCGTGTACCAATCAAGGCAGCGCTGCAGTCGCGTGATAACGTAATAGATTTGCATACACAAGATTATTGGATCTAACTAAATACATTATAATTGGGTAAATGACACCATAAACCAATAATTTTGAGGCAAAACTATTCTTTAAGAGCACAAAAATTAGTAGCTACTAGACTAGATTTTAAAAAATCACAAAATGTTATCGAAATTAATAATTTACAAGATATGCTACCTTGCACTTATTACATTATCTTGTAAATGGTACCTTGATAGTTTTCGAGTTATAATTTTTTTATACAACATACAGGATTTTACTTTACATTCGTGTTATGGATGTAAATACTTCGGAATCAGCTAGGCCTCTAGTATTCATCTAATACCTAATAATAAAAAATCAGGCATGTAACCACAGAATAAGTAGTACCAAATGTAACTTGACTATTCGCGCCACAGAAACTACATGACCGAGTTGGCCAAAAAGCGACGTCATATATTTTCCTTTTACGAATCCAATAGAAGAACCACGTTTTGTCAGTCCATAAAAGGATTTCTTGTCTAATTCAAACACTTAGTTCAAACTAGTCAGTATAATCACCAATTTGTTAGCTAGTCCCTTCCTAAACACTGAAATAGCGTTTTAATCCTGTACAACGTCGTTGTACACAGCAGATCAATTACCCAAAAATTACCAATGTCTGCACCCATTTTCAACTCTATTTCTTTAGAGTAAAGTTTAAATTTCTTGGAGCATTTTAGTAATTTTGTGGTGTAAACTAAATCCTAAAAGATTATACGGACAATTTTGTGAATCTTTCCTGGTCGGCTCAAGTATCAAGCCCTTTCGGACCCTACTTATATTAGGGCCTTTATGCCCAAACCGTCCTGGTTGTTAAGCCTGATATGACACAATAAGGCAACCAAAATTGGATCGTTTAGTGATAGAGGTCAGTATACTTGACATTGTGGAAAAATAATGTTAACACAAATTGTTCATGTTTTTTGTAACTCTTTATATTTCAGTAACAAAGAGTGTCTGACGTGTGTGACCAATGATTAATCACATTCTTCAACAATTTACCAAGACTATAAACAAAATTTAGAGTATCCCTGAATTAAGCTAAAGGATGAGTTCCGCATACAAAAAGTACACTGAAAAAATGTTCAGTTACTGCTTAAAAAGAAAAAAGTCTGTCAAACTCCAAACAAAAAGCACCGGTTATTGTTAGTGTAGTACAATTTAACCAGCCTAGAACTAAAGTAAATGAAATTGATTAAGTAATTTACACGTAAAACATAACAAACAAACACACTGATACATAAATACACTACGCATACAATTAACTTAGCATTAAGTAATATGAGTATTTAATTTTCACTAAGACGGATAACAAACTTTCGAAAACTAGAGTTAAATCTTAATGATGAGCTAAAAGCTTTGCATCATTATAGAAAAGATCAAATTTTTAAGTATTTACTTGAGTTTATTAAAAAGTTCCGATTCAAAGGTAAAAGTTCTAACTTCTTTTCTACTTAGGTAGCACATACTTTTATATACAGGGTGTCCCGTAATGTAACGTCAAGCCGGAACTGGGTGTTGAGGCAAGTTATGCTGGTTATCAGAAAAATATAAAAAAAAATCTATGTGGCATATTTTCAAAATAATGGGCATTTAAAAAAAATCAAATATTTTTACTCCAGGTGACGGTCTTTTTACTCGTGTTGCCACAAATCTTCACTTTTTCCAAATTTTTTTTTTGTTATGTAACCCTGAATAATGCTTCTCTAAATTGTTATCAAAATTACAAAACCAGCTGCTCCAACTTGGATGAAAAAAATACATTATTCCCAAAAAATTTTTCAAAATAAAAATTTTGCCTAGTTTAAACTGACTGTACTGAAAAAAAAAGTACTACGCGAGTGTGGCAAGTGACGTCATAATTTGGCGCATTTAGTAAGGACTCCAAAATGGTATAACACTTGGTAAATTCTTGCTTTAATTGTCGACAATTTTTGGTTTTTTGGAAATAATCCCGTTTTTAACTTTATCTACCTTGGTTAAAAATTATTATTCTAATGTGCCCAAAATTCAAGTTTCTGGCTTAAATGAGGTGGAGAAGCCATTTTAAAAGGTATGAGCGGGACGGAGAGGGCCATCTTACCAAGCAGGGATGTTATGGATATCCGTAACCGTAACCGAAACTATCGGATATCCGAAATAAAAAAATATCCATAACCGTAACCGAAACTGATTCAAAAGTTACGGATAGTTTCGGATAAAGGCGGAGTCTAAGGGTACAATTATTCCAAACTGCAAAACTCTATGAAATCTGCAGTATACACGCCGCAGCAGCAATGCCGCGCTGCCGATTTCATAGAGTTTTGCAGTTTGCGGTCTGCGGCCCGTCTTGGAATTGTACCTTAAATCTTAATATTTGTTACCAACTTGTCTGGCATTCCCTGGCACCATCTAATATGCCAGCCTGTTTAACCTTTATCATACATAGGTGTCCTCTTAGTTGGTACATAAAGTAGCTATGTGGGTCACGCAGCATCTTGCTATTTGAAATAAACCTACATTTTTGAAATTCTAATAATTCCGTAACCGAAATTATCCGAAACTTTCGGATAATCTGAAATGATTTCATATCCGTGATCGTAACCGAAACCGGTATAATATTATTGTAATATCCGTAACCGTATTCATAACCGAAACTTCATTATCCCTGTTACCAAGTACAAGTGCAGGCAGAGCAGGTAGTAACGGCGCGCACGCACGGGTGACTTTTGTCACAGTATGTCAACTACTAATTACTGTCATGGTGACAAAAGTTTCTGTGACTGACTGTACGGTAGTCAGTCACAGAAACTTGAATTTTGGGCACATTAGATTAATAATTTTTAACCAAGGTAGATAAAGTTAAAAACGGGATTATTTCCAAAAAACCAAAAATTGTCGACAATTACAGCAAGAATTTACCAAGTGTTATACCATTTTGGAATCCTTACTAAATGCGCCAAATTATGACGTCACATGCCACACTTGCGTAGTACTTTTTTTTTCAGTACCGTCAGTTTAAACTAGACAAAATTTTTATTTTGAAAATTTTTTTGGGAATAATGTATTTTTTTTATCCAAGCTGGAGCAGCTGGTTTTGTAATTTTGATAACAATTTAGAGAAGCATTATTCAGGGTTACATAACAAAAAAAAAAAATTTGGAAAAAGTGAAGATTTGTGGCAACACGAGTAAAAAGACCGTCACCTGGAGTAGAATTTTTTGTTTTTTTTTAAATGCCCATTATTTTGAAAATATGCCACATAGATTTTTTTTATATTTTTCTGATAACCAGCACAACTTGCCTCAACACCCAGTTCCGGCTTGACGTTACATTACGGGACACCCTGTATACTTTTTTTTCAAATATTTATTTTATACTAGCTTTTGCCCGCGGCTTCACCCGCGTGAAATTTAGTTTGTCACATATCGTCATGAGTTATAGCCTATATGTTATTCTGGGTTATAAACAATAATACTGCAAAGTTTCATCAACAAAATCCGTTCAGTAGTCTTTGCGTGAAAGAGTAACAAATATCCAGACATCCAAACTTACGCATTTATAATATTAGTAGGAAGTAGGATAGTAGGATAGATAAGATGTTTAATGTAAGAACTGTGCTACAACGAATGACTTCAAATAATTAGATGAACGACGGCACATCAAGTTAATCACAGCCGTATCTTGTATTCTTGCAAATAGCACCTCTATTTTGCAGCAAGAATGAATAATATTATCTCATCATCATCAATATAATCATTTCAGCCACACGACGTCCACTGCTGAACATAGGCCTCCCCTAATGACTTCCACATCGCCCGGTTGGTAGCGGCCTGCATCCAACGCCTTCCTGCTACCTTTATGAGGTCATCGGTCATTTATGTAATATTATGTGGTTGATGATAATTTATAATCGATATGGGTGTCAGTCTACTACGAGTACAACCTCCGTTTTTTTCAATCTATCTTATTTTTTAGTACCTAAAAGTTGTATGCTCTAATCTTCTAATCTATACTAATACTTATTATAAATGCGAAAGTAACTCTGTCTGTCTTGCTTTGACGCCTTAACCACTGAACCGATTTTGATGAAATTTGGCATAGAGATATTTTGAGTCCCGGGAAAGGACATAGGATAGTTTTTATCCCGGTTTTCGAAACAGGGACTCGCGCGATAAAGTTTTTCTGTGACAGACGAAATTCCACGCGGGCGAAGCCGCGGGCGGAAAGCTAGTAGTATTATGCCATTGACTTTCAAGCGTGGTACTACGTAGTTACTACAGTAACAAAGCATTAAACCACCTTAGAGGTCCCATAGCTTTTTCGACGGCTCACTTTATGAAGCTTTTAAGTGGCGAATCGTCTAGAGAGCCATAATGCGTCGCGAGCCGTTTCAAATGACATTACACGAAGTGTGCTGAGTTCAAGGTCAATAAACTTAACGAAGGTTAATACTAGAGTTTTATTTTACTAGTTATTTGTTTTTTATAGAAGGTTAACCCTAGAAGGTGACGCGTAGCTACGCAAGACGTGACGTAGGTACACATGTGACGTTTTATCATATCGTGAAGCCTCATAAAGACTCGTTCGTTTCAGCCAAAGGGCATCCAACGGACTAACGCCCGTATTCACAATTAAACATTACTATGAGGTCTCACAGTGCGCGTGGACGCACAGGGTGATACATGAACCGATCACAGAGCTCTATTCAATGCTGTGCGTTCGATTTGATGCGTCACTTAAGCAAGCGTCGTTTGTGAATACGAGTGTAAGGTCTCCTTAGGATCCATACAAGGGCCACAAGCTCGAATCCAGGTGCTTCTCGCAACCTACATATTGATAGGGAGAGGCCAGAGAGATACGTTTTCTGGGCTATTTTGCCCCAACAGCCATTAGTTAAAAGTATCTAAAGACGGTTATTACCTAGACTGTGGACAGGTGACGTATTGACTACTACGTAAGAATTGACGCAAAGGGACCGTGTGAAATTTTAAACCAACTACAGTCTGCTACAGTAGATTCTGAATTTCTGAGATTTAAAGATACCCGCTACATATTATAACTTTAATCACTGGCTACTTACATTACTAATACAATTAGACATACTTAACTGGAAGGAATTTCAACATGAACGAGAACATAATTACATGTGAAATTACGACTAATGAACGTAATCCTAGGCAATCATTGACTCTTTAAAAGAGTCGCACAAAAGGGACATCGATTTTAATTCGCCTTTTCCTACAGTTGTATCAGGGCAGACACATCCAATAGCTTTATATAATTTGAATCAAGTACTTATGCCAATTGTATGGCGTTTTGCCAATCTCAAAATGAGAATTCCGAAGTATCCTTACATACTTTTAGAAACGTGTTCTGCGGGTATACGACTTGATCATCAATCTATAGGAATTTATTACTCTTTGTCGTGATCCTATTTGTAGAATTCATTTATTTTTAAGTTTGCAAGTCTATACAGGGTGGAAACAATAAGCGATCTCACTCGATTATTTCTAAACTGTACAAGATATCGAAAAACTGGTTACTAATCCTGAAAGTACTTCACGAGCTCTTCCAAACGGTAACAATAATAGATTACAGAATAAACTAGATCTATCCGAAAATTAAATATTTCCAGCTCCGAGTCCGATCAAAGAGTCTGAACCGTTCGATTTAGTCGAGTTCTTAAAAAAATACTAAAACGGTACTCAGTTCAACAAAGTGCGAACGATTTTTTGGTCAGTAGAAATTTAGTTACAAAAGGCAAATTTCTCGACTCGAAATTACTCAAAAATGCGAACAAAGCTCCAAAACAAAACGCAGACAAATCCCTGTGTATTCGCTAGTTCATACAAATTGGGTGGCACTTTAACGTTCATGTTGACTCAAGAAGACTTCGAATCAGTAATAGAATAAATTCAATCTCTGTTTTTGTTATTCGTGTTTCTTTGAGTGCTTCAAAAGATTGTTATTTGCCCTCGCTCTTATCAGGTCTTAATGTATACTTTGGTACTTGTAAAGAATTAGTTGAGTGTATTCCAGAAACTTTTCAACTCAAACTAAAATTTTAAGCATTTACAAAGCAATGGCATAAGTATCTTAACTGAATTTCATATTCATAATGTAAACTACTTTGAGTTCGTCGAAATTACGACATCTACGAATTTTTAAATTTAAGGTGAGAGCTGGAAGCCAAAAGTTCCATTTTTTTAGAAATAAAATTATTTTCTTTAGCACGTTAAGATATCGGTCTAATTGAGTCATGCTAGACGCCATTAAAGTCTAAGGCTGAGTTGCATTACCTTATTTACGTAATTATAACCCTAACCGCTGTTTTTATGGAATTTAACAGACTTTTGATATTTGTTACCTCAATTTATTGTAACATTCTATCATGTCTACAGAAGAAGATAATATACCAAGATGTTGTGAAGATAAATGATCACCAAGTTATACAGTGCACAGCTGTAATAGTACTCAAAGGTGACTGACTGACTGACATAGTGATCTATTAACGCATAGCTCAAACCACTGGACGGATCGGGCTGAAATTTTGCATGCAGGTAGATGTTATGACGTAGGCATCCGCTAAAAAGGATTTTACGAAACTCCACCCCTAAGGGGGTAAAACGGGATCCACGCGTACGAAGTAGCGGGCGGCCGCTAGTAGATAATAATTATGTTCATCAAGAGCCTTACAGATCTGCTAGTTAAGTTTTATAGCATCTTTGTGAACCATGGAATATTCAAGGAGTTCCGTTAACGCGGTTTGACGTTTTAATAATTTTTATTACGCCCCACGGACGTATTTTGCTAGAATTACTGGGTTAATGAGGGCTGAAGAAGTAGGGGTGACTGCAATATCGATATACAACTTGTATTACACAATAAAAATATAGACATTTGCATACCAGAGTCGTTGGATAATACATAAATCGACAATCAACGATTATTATAGCTGATATAACTTTTAATCGTTTTGTTAGACTAGTTTTATAAGTTAATAAAGCAACGCAAGACTACATACATCCCTCTGTAAGGCACAGGCCTCACTCCAACCTTGGGGAGACTCAGAACATTATATATCATCCTTACCGATTTACCGCCTTTTGTATTTATCTGTGCACTAATATTACTATTTATGTATGTTTATCTAGACAATTTTATGCAGCTTAGTATTTTATTTATTTTACCAATGGTCCGTGACCCTCACTCGGCATGGGGCACACTGAAAACCAGCGCCGTGGCCTTCGTCACCGTGGGCCACGGCATATGCTGAGTGGGGTCCCGTTGCAGTGGGCATCTTGTTGGCGGACGGGTGGCACTGCTCAGTTTACTCTTGTTTTTATTTTTTCTTCTTCCATTATTATGTGCCACTGTCATGTCTATGTAATTGCCTGTATTTGTGTGATGTCCATTGTAATAAATGTGTATTTCTTTCTTTCTTTCTAATTTAAAAGTAATGCTAAGTGCAGTCTACATATTGCTATATCGATATACCTACATAGGGCATCCCTACACTGAATTTCCAGGGTTAAAAATGTATGGGCTGCGAGTGCCGTAGCTAGAAAAGGGTTATGACTTTGTAAATCTTGACGAGATTACCCTGATAAAGGGCGATATTTTTGTAAAGATTATTTCACCAGATAAGTTAGATGACAGTTTTGATTGTTATCACTCCACCCCTCTACTTTAGGAGCGAATTTTCGGGGTTGTCATTGGATTACAGTTGATACTTTCGGTCGGCCTTATTGCTTTTTAAATAAAGTTCAAATATATCTCTCAAACTTCAGTTTTCGATGATCCGGACCCAACGAAATCGAATTTGAAAGTTGGGATAAAGGGACTCTTTGTGCTTTTCTATCTATATCAATATAACCGGCAATCATTCTTCATCTATACACCCATAATGTTACATTGTTTGAGACTTTCAGTCTTTGTTCCTAACCTTTTTGTTTAGATTTAAAAAATCTAAACTCTAATTATCCAATTTTATGAAGCATTTGTTCATTTCTTCAAATACGACACACGAATACGAAATATTTTATCCATAAAATTAATTATTGATCTCTCAAAAGCTAATGACATTATTTCTTCAAGAAAGCTTCTTCAAAGTTATTCCAAATTTTCATACGGAATACCCAATGAAGTATGCAAATGGTTATAAAGCATCCTTTCCATGAACATTACGGTAGTCGTAGAACGCTACAGTATGCCCATTAATTCTGGGCCACCGCAAGGAGGTATGCTATGCCCCACTTTGTTCCTTGTGCATTTAAAGGAGACCAAGAATTTCTATTCGGATTTCTTGACTTGATCTCGGAATTTAAACAGGATTTAGTTAAGCACATGATGGTTAAAATATCCTGTAACAAAAATGGTAATGTTACGCAATCTTCTATCATCAATTTCAATAGGTTTCATCGTAATAGGTCAATTTTTAAAGACATGAAATAAGACTAGATCTTTACGTTTAAAATTACTGGCTTATAATAACGATCTCTTTATTTTACACCCCAAAAATCACGTTTTATAAAACACAAGACTAAGACCCTTTATAGACTAAAATATTCATAATATTTTCAACTTTACCGCATCCTCCAAAAAATTCAAATCACCTAATTTAATTTACCCGAAAACCTAATGAAGTTACGTTGTAAAAATGCATGTCAGTCCATATGAACCCATTACCATTTCATACTTCCGGCCTGGCCAGCCCTCGTCTATCTTAATTAGTGCCTTTTTCTCGCTAATTAAACGTATGACAAGCATGCAGGTGTGAACTGGAAAGAACAGCCAGTTTATTTCACTTTAAAGTCAAAGTAAATATCAGAGTAAATACAAATGAGTATGTCATCTTCATAGAAACGCACCGAGCGCGGTTTGTATGTGAGCGCGCCAATATGTATGCGGCGCGCACGCACACACTGAGAATATTTGGCGCAACTCCACGCTAAATTTTGTTTCTATGAAGATGACCTACTCATTTGTATTTACTCTGTAAATATTCTTTACTTGTTTACAATTATGTCAACAGCAAAGACAAGTAGGTAGCTTATCCCTGGCCTTGTTAAGTAGAGAGGCTTCAGGACTCTTCGACAGTCACCAAAGCTGAAGTTTCGTTTGCTTTGTAATAGACATATTTTATCATTAATTTAGATTCTCAAACCAACAATTTAAAAAAAATCATCTATAATGTTCGAAGGTAAAAAAATAATTCAAACAATCACATGGATAATAATTTGAGAACCGCCTCATTATTTTTAAGTAATTCGTAACGTGGGCAGGCCTCCCACTAGGTGGATCAACGATCTAGTGAAGGTCACGGGAAGAACCTGAATGCGGGCAGCGCAGGACCAGTCTTTATGGCAATCCTTGGGCGAAGCCTTAGTCCAGCAGTGGACGTCATTTGGCTGAAACGAACGACCGAAATTAAGAACAATTTAAATTTACACCGTACGTGTTGGCTGACATATTTGGGATATACCACAGGTTACCTCCAAGTTATTTGGGCCGTGAAATTCGACGCGAACAAACATTACGCCACGCCTGCAGAGGCCAATTAGATACGTATAATTAGGGTGACTTTATGGGCTAAGGTACAAACCTACGGCCCTGTACCCTGCTCTACTGACCTGCAAAGTTTTAAACTAGTTACTAGCTACGATAGCCGAACGGTGAAGAGGTCGGACTGGCCGACGCGAGATCCGAGGAGCGCGGGTTCGAATACCACCGCCGCTCGACTATTGTGGTGAGCCCACTCGTAACACAAGCTTATTTAGCTTACCACGAGGGGCTAACGGGACTATTAGTAATTTGTGCGATACAAATTGCTAATAACCTTAAAAAAAAGTGAAGAAACCTGATAAACGAGAAATGAGAAACAAAATAAATGATGATTTTTAAATTATAATAGCTGAAGATGACTGCAAGAAAAATACAAGAGATTTATCTGAAGACAACCAAAAATATTTTAATTCGCAACATAGCTAAATTAATATTAATATCAAGAAAGTGAAAATAAGCACTCACAGATTATATTACACCCACTCCTATTCAAATTCGTACTCGTACCTGTAACAAAAATAGAATTGTTTGTTAAGAATCATAACAACACGGGCGTAAATAATAATAATATCGGTAGAGTATTGGGTTATTGGATTCAAAGAAAAAAATAAGCTGTGTGGTATAAAAATGTCAGTGATACAATCCAAATCTTACAATCTGAACATGATTTCTTACTTGAACAAATTCACATCTCAGGTCAAGCATTCAAATCATGACCATTCGCTTGACCTGGCCCTGACCAGTGTCCATAAAAGGTCGGGAGTTCAAATTCTACCTCCAACAGTTGATTATTTTAGTGAAGAATCATCAAACAGGGCTAGATCAAGGAATGCTAATGTTAAAAGCAAGTATACGAGTAACTAATGCCGGTTGCAGACCAAGAAACAAGTTAAGAACCAAGTAATAACTGACGCAGTTTTCCTCATCAATAATAACATCATTTCAGCCACAGGACGTCCACTGCTGAACATAGGCCTCCCCCAATGATTTCCATATCGCCCGGTTGATAGGCCTGCATCTCGCGCCTTCCTGCTACCTTTTTGAGGTCGTCGGTTCACCTTGCGGATAGGCGTTATACGCCGCGTTTTCCGGTATGTGGCCTCCACTCTGCCCCATCGCAGTTTCCCTAGTGTTTGCATATTTTACAGTCTGCACACAACTATGGAAATCTGCATCAACTAAGCGAGCTAAACTAAACTAACTTAGCTTAGCTCTCGATCTATCACGGGCATTAAGCCTTGTCAAAGTCCCAGGAATCTCTCAATTATATCATTAATGGATAAAATCATTTACGTGTAATAGGCACATTAGTTTAAACATTTTCAAACAGATTCCCCGTAGTGCTTGTGCTACAAATCGCGTGCCTTTAGCAATTTTTCTCCCAAAATTCGTAGGCAAATAAAGGTGGCCATGTTTACTAAATTACGGCCGTTACTTGATCACGATCCAATCTGGATTACGCTCAAGTATTTATGGGTGCCTAGACTCAATAGGTCGAGTTTCGGGACTGAAGGCGCCATAGAGATGCGACCTCAGATTTAGTTCAAATGTGCCAAACCAAAGGCAATAAATGCCAAAAAGTAGACGCATTTTTAGCAGACAACTTTTGAAACCCAAATCACTTTAATAAGTTTGTTTTATTTTGATGTAGGTAGTTTGAAACTATAGAATGATATAGTAATTAACTCAGTCCGTGCCTAAGGTAGGTGAAGTCTTGCCAGTCTTGCTGACGTTTGACCGTCACAAAAATATCCTCCCGTGCGGCTCAAGTAATAAGATAATCAGCATCCGCCCACAATCTATCACAACGAGAGGTAAATTCAGTTCATCATCATCATCATCATTATTTCAGCCATAGGACGTCCACTGCTGAACATAGGCCTCCCCCAATGCTTTCCACGTTGATCGATTGGTAGCGGCCTGCGTCCAGCGCTTCCCTGCTACCTTTACGATGTTACCGAAATTCAGTTCGGCTCCGTCTAATTAGTTAATTGCATGCCTCTGCAACTAGTCGCAATTCTGTGGCAGCCCACTCAGCTTCAATTGAACTTTGCCAACGTTTAAGTTATTTCTCCTTATTCTGTCCCTGATTAGTTATGTATGTTTCATTAGTAGACTTAATGAATGATCACACTTCTATGTACATTAATTAGGAGATGATTTCAAAGGAAAGGCTTTTCAAAGAGTTTTCGTGTCTTCTATTAAAGGTAGATCTTCCAAAATAATTTCTTGACACAATTTTCTTTTAAAGACCATGTTTTAATTTCAGCCTTAAGCATACAATTACTATTATTTTTTATTAGACAAGCTTACACTCTAACGAAAGGTAAGGGTAAGGTGATGTAAAGGGAGATTTTTAAAGTATTTTAATCATCATCATCATCATTTCAGCACAAGACGTCTTGACTTCTGAACATAGGCCTTCCCCAATGATTTCCACATCACCCTGTTGGTAGCGGCCAACATCCTGCTCCTTCCTGCTACCTTTATGAGATGAAACTGACAAAAATAAGTCCATATACATATTTTCAAAAAAGGATTTATGAATGAACTCCCAAACGTTCCCCTCCCATCAAAGTTATATTGGAATCGTAAAAAATCCAAAGAATAATGTAAAAAGGTATGAAAAGATTTCTTATCAGGAAAACGCGTTTAACTGTCCATTGACTGTTCGTTACGGTTTATGGATCTCCAATACTTTAATAAAGCATTATATCCGATACTTTCGGGCCCCATAAAATGTGAAATCGTCTCGATAAGATGAAACGCTTCGTAGAATAGATCCTTAACCTTACAGTTGAATTAAGCTGAAAGGCTTCCATGGTTTTAATAGCTTATTGATGATCAAAATGAAGGATGATTTGGATGGAGATTGAGTGAGTTGAGGCTCGTATCCTGGAACTTAAAACTCTACTGAAATCATCACCATCGTCATCATTTTACCTATAAACTGTCATAGGCACTGCAGGTCGTAAGCCGCAAGAAGAAAAGAATGTTAGCTATGTTCTTAATATTCCCACCTCTCGTTCCCACCACTGCAACTCCTGTGTAGCCAGGATCTATAGCTGCCGCCATAAAAACCCAACCAGTGAAGGTCAAGTTTGTCCCGGGGGAAAGTTAAACTGTCATTGAACCCACAACGAAATTAATCAGATGAACATAAGAGTTCGAAATTACAATAACATAAAATTCAATAGCTATGTTTTTGTGGTCGTCAGTCCATCGAGAGGAGGGGATGTCCTACACTAGTCCCCTTCGTGTTCCTGCATTTCATTTGGTCTTTTGACTCAGTACCTACCCAAAATTCTATTATCAAATATTACTGCTTTGACGACCGGTTTTCACTTGCCCTTTTGACTGTATCAATAATCAATTCACTCTTTACTGCGTTGCCAAAGGGTGGCTTTACTCTTGAACGGGTTAACTTTCATCCAGTTCTGTGATTGCATAGACTAGCTTAATTTCAGTTTTAAGTTAGATCAGACAAGTCTGAAATCAGGTGAAATATCTTTACTCGTTTATCAAATAAGCATGACTATTCCTCTGATAATTTACCTTAATATCAGGAGAATTCCGGAGGTATTTACACTACATCATTTTGTAGGGGAGACCGAGGAGAATTGTAAAAGAGGAGAATTGTGACATTGTCGATTTTTTTGGACTTATTAACTACTAGCGAGCTCGTAACAGTGCACGTTTTTAGTTCAAATCTCGACCTTACATATACAGGGTGTTAGGTAAATGGGTATATTAGCCGACACTAGCCCATGTTAACATGGGCATATAAATGGTATGGTGAAGTCAGAAATTTGATATCATTATTTTAATTTTTTAAATTTTCATACAAAATAAATTTTATAAAATCCGATTTGTATAAAAAATAAAATAATTAAAATGTAGATATCAATTTTCTGACTTCACCATACCATTTATATGACCATGTTAACATGGGCTAGTGTCGGCTCATATACCCATTTACCTAACACCCTGTATATACGCGTTGTTGCGAGCTCGAATAGTGATTTTTGGCAATAGCCAAAATCACTATGTCACAACTCTCCTTAGTCTCCCCTACTTGTCAAAACTTGTGAGACACACTAGTTCAGGTTATGTTACACACTAAAACAGGTTCGTAGGTATTACATGCTAACTAGGTATAATCAAACTAGGTACTATGTTATGTTACTAATTTCCTAAGCTCTCTGGAGAGTATACATAACAATGTTCTTGAGATCAAAGCGCCTTGTACATATAACATGTGGTAACAGACATACATTCCGACAATTATAACAACGAAGCTCTCACTCGTATACCTACTAAATACGAGAAATGTCTTGGAAATAATTTTCAATGATCTTTATGCTTATAATTATGTAGATGTACCTACCTACTATTTATTTACAATAAAAAACAGGACGATGGAAAATCAAATAAAACACTGTGACATCTTAAAGCAAGTATAGACTAGAGCATTTACTTGTAATAGAACACGAGCCATTCTAGTGTCACGTCACCCTTTCACGAACCAAACATTACATTACATAAAAATGCTCTAATCTTTACTCACCTTTAAGAAGTTGTATCACACACACACAATTCACACTTAGATTTTGGAACAACATTGTAAAGCCGCTAAAGAGCGATGTGGAAATCATTGGGGAGGCCTATTTTCAGCGCTGGACGTCCTGTAACTGAAATAATGATGATAATGATGATTGTAAAGTCTGATGTGCTATCAACTGTAAGTACCAATTAATTAATGACACAATAAAATCTCCTCATAGAACCATTATGACACAGTAGATAAATCAAACAGTACGGAAGCTTAGCCCTTTCGGCGAGTTAAATACCTACACTTCAACTGAGTGTTAGGGTTGGCACTCTTAATCTTTATAAAATTAATAAGGTTCTGACTTACTTATTTATTAAAACGTTTATTTAGGTTTTTGAATTATCAAATACCTAATGGAATAAATTAATTGACTAAGTAGTTAACAAAAAAATAAAACGTTAATTAGGTTCTATAATGATCGAATACATAATCGAATAAATTGATTAAGTACTATTAGAGGCCGGTAGAAGATATTCTATTCTCATAAATAAAATACCGGATACTTACTTTCACATAGCTATTGCCTTATTTTAAATACAGTTCATCACTTAGTACAAAAGCACGCGGAGCAAATTACTTTATCAAATAGAACACATAAATTGTTAAAAAGCGTAATTACGTAATTTAAAAAGAACTATTACAAAATCAGATGTAAGCACTTTATTTAAAAAGTAATATTTAATCATTTTTACAATTCAGAATTATTACGAAGTTTAAAAAATGAAAGTTCTGGTTTTGAAGATGCCGAGTTCAAGCAGCCGTATACTACGCAATACACTCGTGGCATGTTTTTTAAAAATACAGCGTTGACTGTCGATGTCTATGATGTGTTTGTTCACTTCGCTTGCAAAGTGAGCAAGACAATATCAAAATGTACGCCACGTTAGTTTAATGTCAAGAACAGAATAACATTAATTTAAAAGAATGCGTTTTAAAGGTCTTATTAAGATACACATTTAAATCCCAACTACCAATTTCTGACTCAACATAATCTATTTGAAGGATTTCCGAGCTGGTGGTTACGCTCATGCGAGTCCATAGGCGGGAAGCAGCGTTTGTTAAATAAGACCCGAAACACTTCACACAAAAAACGTTTATTCGTTTGAACAGAATAACAATGTGAATACTTTACGGAGTACGTAGAATTGCGAGCTACGTTCAGCGCGACGTCTTGAGCACAACTGAACGACCGGGCTTTGATTTGCTACTTAGGCAGCCTCCCCACTACCCCCACTACGCACGCTGACGCAACTCGCAAGCCCACGCGGACTACACAGCCCCTCCTTAGTTTAGTGACTTATTTTTTTAACTAAGCTTATTTTAATAATAGAGAGAATTATTTTGGAATCATAATACAAAATCAAAATTATTACATGCATGCAATCAAATTACAAAAATCTAATTATCATAATATGACAGTAACCTATGTGTCAAAAAATCAATTGAATTACTTTTATTTTGCAACTCAATGCTTAATTAATCAAGTTTAAATTGACTGAATATTATTAAAAATAGAAACGCGCCGTCACGGCCGTCCTGCGTCTTCACACGCCCTCGTGTGTCTCCTTAGTATCGGAATCTGAAACAAGATAAACTAAGCTTTGATAGATTGTTAAGGTACGCTCGGCCATTCTGGCCTTATTTCATTGGGAGTTGTCACACAGACTCTAGTCACGAAGACTCTTGTCACACAGACTCATGTTGTCACACAGACTCATGTTGTCACACAGACTCATGTTGTCACACAGACTCATGTTGTCACACAGACTCATGTTGTCACACAGACTCATGTTGTCACACAGACTCATGTTGTCACACAGACTCATGTTGTCACACAGACTCATGTTGTCACACAGACTCATGTTGTCACACAGACTCATGTTGTCACACAGACTCATGTTGTCACACAGACTCATGTTGTACATACCCGCGTCACCAAGACCTATGTCACACAGACAAATCGTTCCTAAAGTTGTATAGGCACTTACTTCTGCCGTCATCGGCACATCCAGCTGTCTCCAAATTAGCATTCAATTATGTATTAGGTAGCAAAAAGTATGGACATCGTTGCACTGTGCGATTGGTATCCACAAGTTGTATTTCGAGCCGTCCAGAACTAACTTAACTTTGCCTGTAGGTATGCTTTAAAAAAATTGAATATTCTTCAAGTAAATGTTTCAGTGAGGTCAGAGTAAATGGGGGGGGGGGGGCCGTCTCAAATAAGTTTGGGAACCAATGGTCTAAAGGAACATCGGTATTGATATTATTGAAATTTACTTCTGTACCAAACTCACACTGTGTAACTAAACTACTTGAGTTTTATTGATTCCAATACAATTTTCACAAATGTCAACAGAAAAGCCCAAATTAATTAAATCGCACCCTATCAAAATGTCATTGCCTAATGAAGAATCTGAGACCACATGAAATAATAATTCTACAGAATAACCTGTAATCTTACTGTAGCAGCAATTTGAGCATTGCAATGAAGGTTCGATTTACCTATGCCTTAAGACTTTGACTAAATTGTAGTCCCTTTTACCGGGAAAACGTTGGGCTACAGTCTCTTAATAACGAGCATTCGGAACTAGAATCAAAGCAAAATGGAAACTTCTCACCCAGATTGTAAAGATGATCCGATGCAGGTTTGATGGCACAGACATTCACTCTTCGCTCAGTTGGAGATTGTTCACTGTCTTCAGACTTCTTATTCTGGATGCAGTGTGGCGCCAGGTGTCCAGGTTCGCCGCTTCTTGGCATCATTTGCTTGGTTAGTCTTCCTTTTGGATTGCTTGATAGGATGTTAAACAATGTAGCAGCCGGTGTCTCAATTGTATGGAAAGGGGATAAAAAAAAAAACAACTGGCTTCTTTTTCTGCGTCCAAGCATAGTTTTCATTAGTTCCATAAGGTTTCGGTGTTGCAATTCTAATAAACTCTTCCATTTTTCTCGTTCGGTACGTATTATGGGGCTGCCAGGTCTTGAATTATGATTNCGAGCGTTTGTATGAAGCTTCCGTACTGCTTTAGCTCATATATCTACTGTGATTATGACATAACAGATTAACCGTATCTTTTCACAACCCAAAACTAGAAGTCCTATTCACATTCAAATCTATCTTAACACTAAATCTTGTTTACAAACTAAC
Organism: Ostrinia furnacalis; assembly: GCF_004193835.3. Classification (NCBI taxonomy): domain Eukaryota; kingdom Metazoa; phylum Arthropoda; class Insecta; order Lepidoptera; family Crambidae; genus Ostrinia; species Ostrinia furnacalis. Next base: position 46,271 of record NW_021137680.1, read on the forward strand.
CCTGGCTTCTTCACTCAAGTAAAGGCTTATCGACGCCCTAACCACCCCAGATCCGCGGGGATTAAGTGGTTAACCATTTAACCCTGCGAGTGACGTGCCCAAATAAACCTAATGGATCGTATTGACACATTTTAGGTCCTTCAATGACAATGGCGCCCAATATGTGAAGTGACGCCTATTATTGACTGTCGATGTCTATGATGTGTTTGTTCACTTCGCTTGCAAAGTGAGCAAGACAATATCAAAATGTACGCCACGTTAGTTTAATGTCAAGAACAGAATAACATTAATTTAAAAGAATGCGTTTTAAAGGTCTTATTAAGATACACATTTAAATCCCAACTACCAATTTCTGACTCAACATAATCTATTTGAAGGATTTCCGAGCTGGTGGTTACGCTCATGCGAGTCCATAGGCGGGAAGCAGCGTTTGTTAAATAAGACCCGAAACACTTCACACAAAAAACGTTTATTCGTTTGAACAGAATAACAATGTGAATACTTTACGGAGTACGTAGAATTGCGAGCTACGTTCAGCGCGACGTCTTGAGCACAACTGAACGACCGGGCTTTGATTTGCTACTTAGGCAGCCTCCCCACTACCCCCACTACGCACGCTGACGCAACTCGCAAGCCCACGCGGACTACACAGCCCCTCCTTAGTTTAGTGACTTATTTTTTTAACTAAGCTTATTTTAATAATAGAGAGAATTATTTTGGAATCATAATACAAAATCAAAATTATTACATGCATGCAATCAAATTACAAAAATCTAATTATCATAATATGACAGTAACCTATGTGTCAAAAAATCAATTGAATTACTTTTATTTTGCAACTCAATGCTTAATTAATCAAGTTTAAATTGACTGAATATTATTAAAAATAATGAAGGATTTCCGAGCTGGTGGTTACGCTCATGCGAGTCCATAGGCGGGAAGCAGCGTTTGTTAAATAAGACCCGAAACACTTCACACAAAAAACGTTTATTCGTTTGAACAGAATAACAATGTGAATACTTTACGGAGTACGTAGAATTGCGAGCTACGTTCAGCGCGACGTCTTGAGCACAACTGAACGACCGGGCTTTGATTTGCTACTTAGGCAGCCTCCCCACTACCCCCACTACGCACGCTGACGCAACTCGCAAGCCCACGCGGACTACACAGCCCCTCCTTAGTTTAGTGACTTATTTTTTTAACTAAGCTTATTTTAATAATAGAGAGAATTATTTTGGAATCATAATACAAAATCAAAATTATTACATGCATGCAATCAAATTACAAAAATCTAATTATCATAATATGACAGTAACCTATGTGTCAAAAAATCAATTGAATTACTTTTATTTTGCAACTCAATGCTTAATTAATCAAGTTTAAATTGACTGAATATTATTAAAAATAGAAACGCGCCGTCATATTGAATTTTTGTAATTAATTTTTTTTTATGTGACAGGAGGCAAACGAGCAGACGGGTCACCTGATGGTAAGTGATTACCGTCGCCCATAGACACCCGCAGACCCAGGGGCGTTACAGGTGCGTTGCCGGCCTTTAAGGTGAAGATACGCTCTCTTCTTGAAAGCTTGCAGGTCGTTAATTAATGTCTCCATTTCATAATTTAAGTGTAATTTATTAATAATGTAAAATTTTAAATCAGGCAGTGTTAAAAAATACATTTAGATTTGATGCATGCTACACTAACAACTGTTCAAATTCATTACAAAACGTGCAACGCCTTTTCTATTCTATAACTTTTTTGCAATCTTTATAAAACAATTTAGTAACAAGCAACAGAGTTTTAGTTACTTTATATCGGTAAAGTATTTCTTGATTCATGTCCCTGAAACACACTACATAAACTCCTTGAAGTGTCCTATCAACCGTGTATGATCGCTTTATTCTACATATAACACCGTGGATGTTCAAACTTTTGGATTCTCGCCAAACACTGAACACTAAAGAAGATCGGGCCTTTAGCCACATGTAAACGATTTTATTTTCATTTAATATTTATGTCGTCTTTCTAGGTAATCTGAAGGAAAAATAATTTGATGTCAAAATTCGACTATCACCATCACTCGACTATTGTGGTGAACCTACATGTAACACAAGATTATTAGTAATTTTTATTTACAAATTGCTAATATTTAAAAATATATTAAGGTAAACGCACTTATGTTGATATTTATACTCGTATTTTTTAAGTATTTATTTACAATCACAATGCCAATGCTTCGCGTGTTTTACAAGATAATTATGTTACTAGCCATAAGTCTTTTTTCAGAATATTTATTTACCTAATAAATAAGAAAGAGACTCTAAAGTCTAAGTATGACAAAGTTTGAAGCCCGCTGCTCCACCAAGCACAGATAGTGTGGTAACGTTATGGCAGCCATTAAAACTCGGTTTACAAGGATATCCAGCCGGATCAAGAGCTTATCGACTTTTAACGGGCTTGTTCATGAATATGCAGGTGTCTAACCGAGTTAGTTTAGAGCAAAACGAATAAAAGCCTTCAGAGTCTGCTTGTAATACAAAGGGAAATTACCAATTCTCTTCAAAAACTTCTCTTGAGAAGAGAGACGTGCTGTGTGGAACTATGGACGTTAAGCCAGTGCCTAGTATTAGAGGCCGGTAGATCTATTCTCATTAATAAAACACTGGATACTTCGTTCGTTCGTTTCAGTGGAAAGACGTCCACTGCTGGACAAAGGCATCCCCCAAGGTTTTCCACAACGATCGATCCTATGCTGCCCGTATCCATCTATCTATATCTATACTAATATTATAAATGCGAAAGTAACTCTGTCTGTCTTGCTTTCACGCCTAAACCACTGAACCGATTTTAATGAAATTTGGCATAGAGATAGTTTGGGTCCCGGGACCTTTCCCGGGACCCAAACTATGTCCTTACATAGGATAGTTTTTATCCTGGTTTTTGAAACAGGGACGCGCGTGACAGACAAAATTCGACGCGGGTGAAGCCGCGGGCGGAAAGCTAGTTAAAAATAAATTCTTACAATACCATCACCTGGAATCAAATCTTCCAGCCACTGCACCACAGGGCCATTAAGTAACCCGGATCCAAGGCAAACATAACTACGGATTATAATTTGGTTAGTCGGCGGTCTGCGGGTAGGAGCACAGTATTTTTTCGTTACCCGTTACATTTCCCTAGCGGTGTTATAATAAAGGCCTTTCTGTTTCTTGGGGTATAAACACACTGGTAAGGTAAAATCGTGGTCAAATGATGCGGAAATCGCGCGGTATTCGTTTGTTATTTAGCCAAAAGATACCTACCTACTCATTTTTTTTTAATTATAATCATTTTTATAATCTGAAACTGATCAAAATAAGTTTATTAGTATGTACTGAATCTCCATGGATTTTTTCTGGATAATTCAAGATTTTATCAAACATTTTTGAAGACTGATAACAAATATTGATATTGTGCTTTTTAAATGAATGACATTCTTCCTGGGTGTATCCTTGGTATCGATTCCAGATCCAGATCCACCGGACAAAAAGAGTACACTCTCTATCCAATATGCATAGAAATTGAGAAAAAATAAATATATTAAATAAAAAGGCACTGATAACCGGACGACGTCATATTCATATTCATTCATATTATTTATTCTTGTCTCGATATTTTATTAAACCATTGTACACTGTACCAGCCAAGTAAATAAATAACCAATTCTTACCATATTCTTACGGACCAACCAATTGCACTATTTAAGTATCTGAAAAAATTAAATGTTTTTATATTTTTTACCCTCCATGTGTTCACAGCCTTACCCGTAACCAAAATCCCTATAAAAAACCACCCTGTATAAGTAAACTTGTAATTTTTCCGTTACCCACATTTCCCTAGCGGGCCCATAATAAAGAGCAGCCTAAGGCATTCTAAGTCCGCCCAAGATTACAGCTCTAGTGTGAGTTGCTTTTTGTTTGCCGAACATTGTTCTGGATGTTTTACGAACAATGCCGAGCTATTCTTTATGGAAACACCATGGTTTTATTAACGATTCCTACACGAACATTATAAAAAAGCTAAAGCTGCGAATTGCAAAAGCTTTTCGTATTTTATTTGTTTTCTAGAATCAATGATAGTATTCGCAAACCTTACTATGAGGTCTCACAGAGCGCGTGGACGCACAGGGTGACACATGAAATAATCACAGAGCTCTATTCAACGCTGTAACGCTGTGCGTTGAATTTACTGCTTCACATAAGCAAGGATCGTTTGAAAATACGTACATTACAACATACGTTAATTTAGTAAATTGGTAATACACTCGGCATCAAATAAATCGCACCTCCCGTGACAAGCACTTATCAAACGTGTGCATCCCCACTTCCCACCAACGTTGGTACCATTTGAAAGCCTAGTTTTAAACTTCATTTCATTAAAGGAAAGGTTTTTACCCCAAAAATGTGTCTTTACAAGGATCCAGAGTCACTTCTTCAAAAAATAGGTAGTTACGCTATAGCCATTTTTTATGACTATAAAACTGTTAAGTTGGGATTTATCGCTATCCATCTGTTGAAGAGGACACGTGAGATCTTTATTTAGTTTTATAAACATAAAAATTGGTCTAATTGATCCCAGAGGTGCGCCCAAAGTGAGGTCTATTTTCAAGTCACATTTATGGTATATTATGTTAATCATTTATTTAGAAATGAAATGTATTTTTCTTTAAGGATATTTATTGAGCTTTCAAATAACGCCAGTATTGTTGGGGTACCATAATTGTGTCAGAAGAAAATCTATAAAGTTCGCGTCGCGGAAGGTGCGGTTTATTTGATGTTGAGTGTAGTATCGACGTCAAGGGGGAGCACTATGTTCAGCAGTGGACGTCCTGCGGCTGAAATGATGATGATGATCGACGTCAATACATTTTTTTCTCAGATAAAAGTATTTAATAAAATATAATTTTACAAATCGACGCAATTACTTAATCACACAATGCTTTATGCTATACTAGCGACCCGCCCCTGCTTCGCACAGGTACAATGTATTATACTTAAAAACCTTCCTCTTGAATCACTATCAGTTACAAAAAACCGCTTTAAAAATATGTTGCGCAGTTTTCAAGATCTAAGCATACATAGGGATAGACAGGAATGCGACATTGTTTTATCATAATTATGCCTAATGAAGATAAAGTACTCAGTTTAAAGTAGAGTAGATAAATAGGTAAGTCAATATTGTTGGTTATAAATCTCTCATTGTTTTTATGTTTTCAAGTCCTACACTTCATGTTTATGTGTATGCAATTGAAATTATTGTATTTTATAAAGATCTCCATCCCTTTAATGTCATCCGATACAACCTTATTTCATAAATAAATATACAATCTCTATTCGTTGTTCTTTTGTCTCAAAGACAGATAGCGAGCTTTTACTCGTATGTGGGTGTACCGTGCATTACTTACCTGAGAAAAAAGGTCATTCCTATCACTTATGGGGACACCCACGCCCTAGCCCATCTATCTAAATAACACCGCTCCTTGCCAATGGTGAATTTTTAAAACTATTCGTAGAAATAAGAGCCGTATTATGAAACGAAATAATGAAATCTACAGAGGAGTTTGCTAGCAAAAGCTGCATTTAATATGGAACACCTCTATTTATAGGTGCTTGGAATTGAAAATTTAAAAATGAAGGAAAAATCCTATCCCAAAAAGGGTTAAACTTTGAAATAATTAACATGATAGAGTGTAGTATTTTAAGACCTTTCTGTATCTACTGGACATAATTTCTAGACGCCCTGTATATTCGTCTACCAACGGATAAATCTAAAATCCTTATAGACACAAACGTCTATACTATTCTGGGATTAACCCGCGACTTCCGGTCAAGTTTCATTTCAAGATGGCCAATTTCAATTGCGGGTACTTATTCCTCATTACCCTCCTATTTTCCCAGCTATATTTCACCCTGCACCAGAGGGAATTGGCCGCAATTCACAAAGGAACCGCTTTACGTCATAAAGCCATTTTAAAAGCCTTTGTACGAGTAAAAGTATACGAGTATTTGTCGGACCTAAGGGGATTTTGAGTAGCCATTATTGTGCGATTGTTTTCTTGGTCTATTTTTGAGGTAATTCTTAAAATTAAATGAGAGTTGTTGTAGAGTGTGGTAGATAAGTACAAGTACTTTGTCTACGTCTCAGTTGCATCACCATAACTTTAACTATAACTGTTGTAATAGGTGAATACCGCGGAGGCACGATCAAATACGCATAAAAACGAAATTGAAACAAAATCGAATATGTGAATACGAAAAATGACCACCACACACCACCACGGATCTAATCGCTTGTTTGTCGTTGATGTTTTGAAACGTGAATTAGGCCACTGAATTTTGGCAGCGGAGTACCAGCTGGTGTGGAAATCCTTGGGGAGGTATTTGTCTAACAGTTAATGACTTTTGATTTAAACAAAAACGATAGTACAGAACACCTATTACATAAAATATATCTTTTTTGACCGGTCAACTTGGTCAATTATTAATCATCATTGGTCAGGACCAAATGATGATTAATAATTGACCAATTTCAACGTCCAGCTAATCAAATGTGAATTACTTTCAGTTATTTTAGTAAATCAATATTGTATGAAGCCATTTTATTGTTTGAAACATATTAATCAGGTAATCAACATAATATAAACTGTCTGTTAACAGTTTCAAATAATTTTCATTCATTACTATGAATCATTATTCAATGAAAGCAATTGGTTTTAAATTTCAATGAATTGGTGTAAGCAAATGAGGATGAATTAATTATGAAAAATTATTCAGCGATATAAGTTACAATGTTGTTAATTTATTCGTAATTCCAAGCGCCAATTCATTATTTATTTGGTTACGATTAATTTCGTTGCTAATGATAGCTAGTTTAACATTTCTATTACTAAATCAGTCTCTAGCTTATCTAAAAATATAGAACTCAAAGGTGACTGACTGACTGACATAGCGATCTATCAACGCACAGCCCAAACCACTGGAAGGATCGGGCCGGGCATGCAGGTAGATCTTATGACGTTGGCATCCGCTAAGAAAGGATTTTACGAAACTCCACCCCTATGGGGGTAAAACGGGATCCACGCGTACTGTTATGACGGGATNTAAAGTAAATAAAATTCTACATATACAGGGTGTTAGGTAAATGGGTATATGAGCCGAGACTAGCCCATGTTAACATACTCATATAAATACTATAGTGGTGTCAGAAAGTGGATATCGTAATATTTATTTCCCATACGAAAGTAAATAAAAGATTATGTATTAATTTTTCGACAACCCTAAGAACGCGCTACTCCCTCCTAAGTCAAACGGTATTTCATTCATAAATTTTGACGTGAGTCGGCACCGCCTACTATTATTATTACTTTTGAACCAATTCTTCACTTACCTCTTTTTATTGACTCTGCATTTCTGCAAGCAATCCAAGGTGCCTGAACACTTCACTCAAATTCACAAAACGAATCGCAACACATCTATCACTCATTTTTTCACCTTCCCACGCTAATCAAGTGACCGGGTACTTGGTGGGATCCTCGAAAAAATGTCTGATTATCCTATTTTCAAGAACGGGATCACCGGGTCTCCCCTCGGTGGTTTGGCGTCGATTCACCCACCCACGAAAACATGACGAAAGGCGGCGTCGTGGAACCGAAAGTACTAAGACACGAATCGTACATCACATTAAAGAAGACACCAAGCTGCTGTTAAAACTCCATTAATTGCACCAACACCACTCAACACACATCACCATGTCATTGTATTACTTAGCTATTTGAATATCAAAATTTCCAAGACGACAACAACAAAACATTGCCACGAACACAAAATTATTAACTGATGAAATAATAACATAAACAAGTAAACATGGCGCACGCACGCACCCAATCGCGTAAACAGCAGTGTTGCCAGTCGGGTCTTGGCAGAAATTACCAGAAATATTAAAAAATGTAACCTTTTTGAATAAAAAGTAACCAGAGCGATTGTGTAAGGTTGTTCATGAATGGAAAATGAATACAATTGATCATCAATCTATCTATCAATCTATTGTTTACCTAAATTCGAAATTTTGACCATTCCATAAAGACCGAAAAGTGACCGGTCGTATAAAAGCGTTTCATGAATTTGCGTTTTATTGTCGAAAAACATTCGCTAAAACTCATTTTCTTTAACAAATAATAAATCAAATTCATGTTTAAATGCAGTTTATGACATAATGTTTAAATTGTCACTATTAATATTTTTTACTGAATAACCTGTAAAAGTTAATTCTACAATTTCTGAAAAATCACCTAAAAGTAACCTTTTCATTAGTGTAACCTAAAAGTAACCAATGCAGTTCAAAAGTAACCTTCTGGCAACACTGGTAAACAGCTCAACTCCCGGGGAGTCCCGCTTCCGCCTAGTACCAGGCCTGGCTCACTCCGCGCGGTACATCCGATAATTACCTACAGCGAAGCGCCCCGCCGGCGGGTATTATATCAGTCGAGTGTCACGCGCACGCCCGTCAGGACGCTGGCGTGCGTTTTAGTATGATTATAATTCTATGATCGAAGTATTATTTAAAAATGGACATAAAGATAAAGAAATATTGTGCGGCGTTCGGGTGTTTAAATTCGAAAAGAAATTACCGGATTTATCTTTTTTTTTCGCTTCCCAAAGATGCTGAAAGGTATGTTGGCCATGTAGGTAATCAATAATAAAATTCTTAGGATAGTATAGGATTCTTTTTTTTCTGTAATAGTATGTTTAATTTATCTGTCTTATGTTAAAATAGGTATGAGTGAAGACATTGTAATAGAACAAGTTTTTTTAATCCTAATTAGGTATATTTGAAATGTTATTTTTACTTACCTACATACGTACCTCATTACAAATAAGTAGACTAATTATTTATTCACTAGACAGCAACCCTAACAGCGTAAGAAGAGTTCAGAGGCACGCGATAGAATGAGACAAAACTTGTAGGTGAATAAAATTGTAGGTACGTAGTGCTGTGCGAGCTGAATTCCACTGTATCGCGTCGCAGCAAGACTCGCATTTACTTAAATCGTCGTGCGGAGTAATCCTTCTGTACCTGTACTATTACTTATTCTGTGCTAGTACCCAGTTTCGGTGCAACTAGTGCGAGGGCATTATTTTTCCATAAAATCGGTAATCGATATTGATATCACAAAAAATTCGATTACATTTTCATTTTCTTTGAAACCAATAGGATTGTCTTAAAATCGATTATCAATTAATTGAAATCGCTCATACTATCGATTGGTCTAATTATTTTCAACGGTACCATTGATAGAAGGTATTGTAAAAAACCAACAACACAGTTTTATTTGGTAATAAAAACATGCTCTCGAAATGTTTTAGCTAAGTTTAATATTTAAATAAACGCTGTTATTTTTCTTAGAAATAAATAATAACATGTAGTTTACTAACGATAATATGAGTGATTGGGAGGCCCTTCGAGATTACTGACCAACTGGATCTATCCGAAGCGTGGTATTACGGCACCTTGACCCCAGACGACCCGACTTTCATTACTCAATTATGAAAACTTAACCCCAACCATGTGCCGTATCCATTAATGATTGGCAATTGATTAATTATATCTGAATTTATTATTTGTAGTAAAAAATCCCATAACGATTATTATTGAACAGTACAAAAATCTTAATCAATTTTTGCCCTCAATGTCACATCCTTTTACACTTTCCTACTCCTGCTCCGCGATGATCTTCCGACTCTTTCTTACAACACTTGTTTGTAAGAAAAGGTAAGGCCTCAGCCTCGAACTTAGCGGGCAGCGGGGCGGGAGCGGCGGCGGCGCTGGAGCGGGGCGGGCAACGCAGACCCGTTCTCGAAACAAGCGGGCAGCTCGCGCGGCGCTTTAGCGGCGAAGTGTTGTGTTCGGGGTTGTGTTGTCGAGATATTTGTTTTTATTCGCAAACGAAATGTCTGAACAACGGCGACAATTTTATTTCGATTCAAATTTATTCCTAACGCTCGATTTATTGTGGGCAAAAGAAGGAGTGCGCTGCCCGCTCGTTGCCCGCTCCCTCGCCGCTGCCCGCTCGTTGCCCGCTCCGCCCGCCGCTGCCGCGCCGCTGTTTTCGAGAACCGGTCTATTTGATTTTACGCATAAGATCCTGCCGCTCCCGCGCCGCCGCCGCCGCCGCCCCGCTGCCCGCGAAGTTCGAGGCTGAGGCCTAAGGTGTACATGAAAGTGAAAGCCGCCTTAAGGCCTCAGCCTCGAACTTAGCGGGCAGCGGGGCGGTGGCGGCGGCGGCGCGGGAGCGGCAGGATCTTATGCGTAAAATCAAATAGACCGGTTCTCGAAAACAGCGGCGCGGCAGCGGCGGGCGGAGCGGGCAACGAGCGGGCAGCGGCGAGGGAGCGGGCAACGAGCGGGCAGCGCACTCCTTCTTTTGCCCACAATAAATCGAGCGTTAGGAATAAATTAGAATCGAAATAAAATTGTCGCCGTTGTTCAGACATTTCGTTTGCGTATAAAAACAAATATCTCGACAACACAACCCCGAACACAGCACTTCGCCGCTAAAGTGCCGCGCGAGCTGCCCGCTTGTTTCGAGAACGGGTCTGCGTTGCCCGCCCCGCTCCAGCGCCGTCGCCGCTCCCGCCCCGCTGCCCGCTAAGTTCGAGGCTGAGGCCTTAGCGATGCGTCTTGCGCTGCACGAGCCGGTCCCATTGTTTGACAACAAAGGATCTTCCGTTGTGAGTGATCCTTCCATCTTTGTTGATTAAACGGTGCGTTGGACATGTTTTTTTCATGTCTTAAGTTTTTTTTAAATGATGTCTTAATTTTATTTATCAACATCGTAATATGTTATCACGTACGTAATCATATCTGATTATGAATATTTTTTATAATATTTTTTTCGGTACATGCATTGAGTTACAGTATCAATGGCTGATGACTACCTACAGTGTCTCGTTTGCCTTAATCAAGGAAGGATAATCAAGTCTAATGATTTATTAAATTAATTTTAATAAGTAAGTTAACAGGCAATGAATTAAATTATTTCTCGTCCGCTTGGTTTTTACTTATCCAAATCGAACCAAATAAGGTAAGGGGTATTTGGCTTATGATAAATCTTGTTACATGGACTGATTTTGGGGGATTGCTGCTTCAGATTCTCTTGATTCTTTCAATTGCTCAGAAACACATTTTTAGGCACAAAATAAGACATACCTACATAATTGAAAAACTGATCCAGTTCAGACTGATCCAGTTGGTCAGTAGTCTTACCGATTGTCTATCGATAGCCTATCGACCCCCCCGCAGTGCCCCGATTGCGCTAATTTTTAACGTCTCCAATACATTGGCGCTTCTTCACCAGTTGCACTCCGTTTTTTATTCCAGCTGACGTGCTAATTCGGTATCGCGGTAAAGTTCACGCGCAAACAAAGACGAAACAACGGATTTAATCACTTTCCAATAAAAAACATCAAAATTAAATGTTCGTGAAGGCGTTTGACTTAAGTTTGAGAAAAAGTAGCTTTCCTTCTTTCGTCGTCTAGACGCGTTGTAGTTGAAAATGTTTAGCGCAATCGGGGCCCGGGCCCCCGCATATCCCCGCCCCAATCACTCATACTATCGTTATTATTTATTTTCTAACCCCCTTACTAATAAAACTTCAACGCTCGTTGAACACTTGTTTAAAGTGACGTTCAATATGGAAATGACATTTTAAACTACATACTGCTCAACGCGTAACTTTTTATTAGTAAGGGGGTAAGAAAACCAACAGCATTTTTCTAAAATTTAATTTAGCTAAAACATTTCTAAAATTATTATGTCAAATAACAGGCCTTTTTATTTACCGAATAAAATTGTGTTGTTAGTTTTTTCACAATACCTTCTATCAATGGTATCGTTGAAACTAATTAGACCGATCGATAGTATGAGCGATTTCAATTAAACAATAAATCGATTTTAAGACAATCCTATTGTTTTTAAATTAATTGATGATTTATGCGATTTTTTTGTAATGTCAATATCGATTACCGATTATGGAAAAAATTATTACCTCGCACTAGTTGAGAAAACAGGTGAGTGCGAGTGACAACTATCGCCTCATACCGGAAATAGGTAGGCGGAGCCGAAATCCCGGAAGTATTTCTATTCCTTTCTTGTAAATGTAGGTTTAGGTGTAAAAGAGAGAGATAGAAGATTTTTGCGTAAGCGTTTAGGGAGGAGTTTAGGACGATTAGCTAATGTTTATGTTTTTTTTTCTTCAGTCAATTATTTGCGTTCGTTGTTAATGTTTTGATTTTGACTTCTTGAAAAAATGAGTTCGTATTCTAATGCAGAGTATTACGACATGATGTTGTGTGTGGGTGCAACCAATGGAAATTTAAACAGGCTCGGTCTTTGTATGACCAGCGCTACGTGTCCGGGAGACCTTGGAATCCACGACGCCTTCCAACCATATTGTGTTTTTCGGGGTTGGTGACGAGACTACATGACACCGGATCGTTTCTCGGACGGCCAAGCGAAGGAAGACCTAGAGGTGATCCCGATCTTGAAGAAAGAATTCTAAACCACTTTGGCGAGGATCCCACTACAAGCACCCGTCGCTGTGCCTTAGCCCTTGGAGTTAGTCACTGGAAAGTGTGGGAAACCCTACACTTCGACGGGCAACACCCATACCACTACTCAAAAACTCAAGAATTACTTTCCAGTGACCGAGCTCCAAGGGCACAATTTTCAGAGTGGTACGCCGACCAGACGGCCATCAACAGGAATTTTAAAAATAAAATTTTGTGGACGGACGAAGCGTCCTTCACGAGGTCAGGCTTATTTAACTGCCATAACGCACATGTTTGGGCCCACGAGAACCCTCAGGCATCAAGGGAGTCCAGTTTCCAGCACCGGTGGAGAATTAACGTTTGGGCTGGAATAGTTGGGGATCGCGTTTTGGGGCCATTCTTTTTGCCAAGTGCTTTGAATGGCCCCAACTACTTAAATTTTCTGCGAATTGATTTAGAAGACATGCTGGAGGAGCTCCCGTTGGCCACATACGGCGGGCTCATTTTTCAGCACGACGGGGCCCCCGCCCATTACTCAATTGCATGCCGAGAATATTTGAATCTCCGATTCGGCACCTGGATCGGACGCGGAGGCCCAATACCTTGGCCTGCGCGTTCACCTGACCTGACTCCACTTGATTTTTTTTTGTGGGGTCATGTTAAGGACTTAGTTTACGCCGAGGAGTCCGTTAACGAAGAAGAAATACGCAGTCGCATTAACAATGCCTTCGCCACAATACCACCAGAAATGCTTACCAACACCGTAAACTCCATAAGCCGAAGGCTTGGTATGTGCATCCAACGCGGCGGGGGCCACATCGAGCCTTATTTGTGAATAAGTGAGTATTGTGAGTGTGTGACCACGGCCAGCGCAATCCGGTTGATTTATTACCTAACCGTGTATCGCGTTAATACCTGTTACAATTAAATAAACTATGCAACGCGCAAGTTTAATTAATTAGTGCTGTGAGTACTTGTGGATGGGTTCCGATTTGTTTTGTGAATTCTGAGTGAAGTGTTACATTCTTAATACCTTGGATTGCTGGACGAGTCAGCATAGAACAAAAAAAGGTAAGTGAATTAGTTCACAAGTAATAATAAAAGTGGGCGGTGACAAATCGCGTAAAAATCTGTGAATGGATTACGATCGACGTAAAACGGGAGGGGATGGTTCGCAGGGTTGTCCAAAATTTTTTTCAAGTATTTTATTTACTTTTGCATGGAAAAAATTATATTACGATATCCACTTTCTGACACCAGTATAGTATTTATATGAGTATGTTAACATGGGCTAGTCTCGGCTCATATACCCATTTACCTAACACCCTGTATATGACNGGTCTCGACCGAATCAAAGGCTTTCTCATAATCCACAAACGCCAGGCAAAGTGGTTGATTATACTCCTCGGTCTTCTGTATAATCTGCCTTAGCGTATGTATGTGGTCTATGGTACTAAAGCCTTTTCGGAAACCGGCTTGTTCGGGAGGCTGGAAGTCGTCAAATACCCTATTAGAATCAAATGACTGTTTTCTTCCACTACTTCTTTTCATTATCTATACCTATGTTGTCTCGAAGTGATAGGGTAGACTTTAGAAAAAAAGAAAGAAACATTTATTGCAACTTATTATACAACTTTACCATTTACCGTAAAAGACCTACATGTTAAAAGCAAACAATTGCACGTATAAATTAATCAAAATGTCATTTACATAGATAACTGTACAGTTATACAACCAGCAGACAGCACCGTCCACGGAAATAGAAAAATCAACCGTATGTGAAGAAAACACCACACAGTTGTATCCTTTAGTATCCCATAAAAGACGTTGCTAAGATCAGGATGAAGGGCGAATACGTGGGTTTGCAGTAAATAATAATAGGCCAGCTTGAAGCATTTAGGTCAAGCAATGAAAAAGCGTAAATACAGAACATCGACTTTTTTTACGTTGGAAAATGCTTTTCCACTGGTCGATGGGTACGGCCAGTGGGCTATGTGGGACTATCCCCGCCTGCTCACTAAAGGCGAGGCCTACCCACTAAAACCCGACGGTGTCCACCAGAGCCCAAAGAAACGGAGCCGCGAGTTATTTATTGTCCTAGTTGGACATTCGTCCGCAGATCCGCCTCGGGCTAGAGGCTCGGTCTCTCTCCGGCTTCGAGGGAACCCCCATCCCCTTCAGTTGTTTTTTATAGAGGTTTAACTTGATGTATTATCGTCTGTACAAACAAAATTGTTTTATTATTCGGAAAAAATGTCTTGTCTTGCCTGTATCACACGTAGTAGCATTGACCAACGACATTTAACAGGCAGGCAGAGAGGATGAAAAAATTGTGCTGCTTAGTACAGGTTTACATCTTTAATTGTTGAGAATCGGGCCCATTAGGCATTCATCTATACTTTTTCAGTTCACCATTAAGGCAAAATAGAAGAGCCAGAAGCAAATCTCATCGTTACGCTTCTATGCATAGAAATGAATGGACGAAGTCACCCATCAAAAAGCATTCTTTGAGAACTTTTGTCGGGAACAAATTGTTACAAGTTGACCCGATGGTTCAGTAGATACATTATAATATATTATCAAAAAGACATTATGTACGCAATTACTATCTGGAATAGAAAAGTTTGAGAAAGTAGAAACATTTAGGCTTCCGCTTGTTTGTATAATGTGTTTTCTTTCTTCTAACGGATTTGTAAGCACGCATGTTTCAGCATATCACGTGTACATCATATACTAGAGGCCGCCCGCGACTTTGTACGCGTGGATCACGTTTTGCCCCCTTAGAGGTGGAGTTTCGTAAAATCCGTTCTTAGTGAGAACCTACGTTCTAATAGGAACCCCCATGCAAAATTTGAGACTCCTAGCACTTGTAGTTTTTGAGATTTCATGATGAGTGAGTCAGTCAATCAGTGACTTTTCGCTTTTATAGATATAATGTAGATTATATTTGCTGTAAGTCATTGTACAAGAAAAACACATTAGTGGATTCTATGCCTTACATCATTATGTACCAACCAATCGATCTGGGATGGAAAGTAATGAGAAAATAAAACAGTATTCTAACCGTATTACAATTTTACATAAGTAAATAACAGTTGGCTGAGTCACTTTAACCGTAACTATAAAGATAAACGGTGTTTTTTGTATGTAGTTTGACAGATTTTTGACGTTTGTTAAAGTTAAAGTAAGATGGTGCAACCCAGCCTAAGCATGTTCTAACTAGCTATCATAATGAACAAGTTGCTGCATTGCGTCAGTCCGCGTTCGAGCAATTACGTTAAAACATTAACTTGATGCTAAAACCATTTAAAATTCATTTCTTACTACCAAAGCTGGTTAGCTTGTTCTTGAAATAAAATTGTTGTTTAGGAAAATAATGCTGTGGTAGATTGGTCTAAATCATCATCATCATTTAAGCCATACGATGTCCACTGCTTTTTCTTCTTGACATATCGACAACAAACCTACACAGTGTCAGCCCAAAACTGCTACAAGAGTGGCGTTGTCAGTTAGCATTCATTAAATCTTCCTGCGTGCAGTTGTTTGGGCACGACATCATGATGTCCACTGCTGAACATAAGGCCAATGTTGGTAGAGGCCTGCATCCAGCGCCTTCCTGCTACCTATGAGGTCGTCAGTCCACCTTGTGGATGGACTTCCTACGTTACCTGGCCTTCACTCCAGAACCTAGCTGCCACATCGGCCGTCAGTTCTGCGTACTTGTCCCTGCCCATTGCCACTTCAGCTTGCTAATCCGTCGGGATAATAAGTAGTAATAATAAATCAGCCTACAAATGGACGGATAGACAAGGGTCTATCTTGATACGGATTCCTAAACGTTAGTTACAAGAACTTCTGGTCGATTCTACGAGTATTAATTTAAACGTTCTATTATTTAACTAATTCTAAAAAAATATCTACTTACCTACCAAACCAATGTACCCTTTTTCACTGTCCCTGCTCTCAGATCATACTAATTCCCTCAAAAGAAACCACCGAGGTAAAAAAAAAATAATCAAAAATCTAAATTGTCTTGTATATCGTCAAATGCTCTTAAGAAACCTGTACATGTCTCATTCTTTTTTTGCCCTACCAGCGCTTCGATACAAACATTTGACAAGTGAGAAGAAGCGCCGCAACATATTCACTCACTACTGTCTGCCGGTCATATTTCCCAATTCCGTTAACCGATGAACGTTTCCAAAAATCTTTGAGCAGACTTTTCTTAATTCCACTTATTTCGTTAAGGAATTATTATCCCCCAGACAAGGGTCCCTTATCTCGACACGGGCCCCTAAACGTCCCAACAAAAACAGCTGGTCGCCGTCGCGTGAAATACACAAATTACGGCGAGATGAAAAACAGAGCGATGGGGCTTTTATTTTGTAAGCATAGATTAAAGAAAACTTAGTACAACGCACTGGGTGGGGAAAACGCCGCAGTTTATTTAAGCGCTTGTAGAAGGACAATCAATTTCTGTATGCTAAAAAAATATCGTATACTATAATTCTATGTATGTATAGGTAGGTAGGTAGGTAGGAACCTTCAGAAAGGTCCTTTCTGAAGGTTCCTTACTTCATCATCTAACTCATTTAGAACAATATACGAAGTGGCTATTGCCTAACTTTTTAAAACACACCTAGTAGCTTTAACTTAATCACAATGTTTGCAATAGGTAATACCTAAGAAGTAGGTCAATAATTAGGTCTAATCTTGGTAGATAGATAGCGCTTGATAGACTAGAGATCTTTAAAAAGATTGAGATAAAGAACTACCAAAGAGGTTTCTATAAATCCCACAAAAGTGTACCTAACTTGTACATTCTACTTTTCAAAGATACATAAATGCATAAACCAATAAACACTCAATCTTATTAAAAGTACATACTCGCAAATACAATAAATCGAGAACAAATAGTGTTTGCTCACGTCCCGTATCGCATTTTGTATAAAGTGACAACTCAAAAGAAATCGAGCGAACGTGTGGGAAGAGCAGACGTTGCTCTTTTAACGCAAACCGCGCCAATTACGGGCGACACTGGTTTAATAGTCACCCTTTTTTCTGGAGAATTTTCCCTCATATTTTTAGCTTTCTTTTAGACTAGAGTTGTGGGGCAATCAGGGATATGAATAAAGTGTGGTAGGGACAAAAAAGTGTACAAGCTGACTCAACTTGTCCTATATAATGACTGAAAATAAAGAGAGCATTTTAAATCTTATTACTAGAAAAACCGTGCCAATTACGGGCGTCACTGGTTTAATAGTCACCCTTTATCCTGGAGAATTTTCCCTCATATTTTTGGGCCTGAAACTTGGGCCTCTGCACTTTTTTGGCTAAAAATCTATAAATTAATACTAGTACCTCTAAGTTAGGTATATTTTAGGCTAAGACCTTATTGATTTGGAATCATCCTAGATTCTTGTATCAAGACTGATTAAACTTTTTTGATCTAGGAAAGTTATAGTGTGACGAAGCATTCTTGAAAATTTATTCAGCAAGACTTATATTACACTAGCGGCCGCCCNAGTACATGGTGCCCTGGCGCGGCGAGTGGTGCCCGGAGTCATGTGCAGCCTTTTTCGAGGGTATGTACGAGTTTTTCTTTTTACTTGAACTTCAGGCTTACTAAAGCCTTGGCGTTCATTGTTCAGGACTTCAGGCTGGTAGCCTTGGCGTCCGTTATGGGAACTTCAGGCAGATGCCTTGGCGTTCTATAGCTGAACTTCAGGCAGAGATGCCTTGGCGTTCTATAGCTGAACTTCAGGCAGAGATGCCTTGGCGTTCTATAGCTGAACTTCAGGCAGAGATGCCTTGGCGTTCTATAGCTGAACTTCGGGCAAATTGCCCTGGCGTTCATTGAACTACAGACACGTTGTCTTGGCGTTCGTTGAACTACAGACACGTTGTCTTGGCGTTCGTTAGAGGAACTTCAGGCCACGTAGCCTTGGCGTTCCGTAATAGACTTCAGGCGTACTTCGCCTTGGCGTCAACCTATTCAGTTTCAGGTATCTACATGTTGCATCACACAAGGCAGTGCAACATATGAGAGCAGTTCACCGCGCGTTGGTTTACCGACCGACGCTACAGATGTCATCTGACTGAAGTTCCGTAAAGGCCTAGGATTGGTTTGATATGCATTTTATGAGACGTCTCTGTTACTATTTAATGAGTGATGTATGTGTGATTAGGTGTAAGAATGTGTGATAGATGAATTTTGAATTGATTGAGAGATGATGAGAGATTGATGTGTAAGACTGAATGTGTGACATCTAGACTAGACTAGACTAGATTATTATTAACCTAATCCCGCTTTCAGACGAAAACCTAGAAGAAAGTGAGCCTCAGGTTAGCACGTCGTCTTCGAGGGCTGGTCTGCCCATGCCTTCCTTGGATGCAGACCCAGACCTCGAAGCTGCTGACATTGCTGGTCCCAGCGGCTTACCCGGACCATCAATGCCGCTACTGGACGGCACGCCACCTTCAGGGGTTGGTCTGTCCATGCCTTCCTTGGACTCAGACCCAGACCTCGAAGCTGTTGACGTTGCTGGTCCCAGCGGCTTGCCCGGACCATCAATGCCCCTACTGGACGAAGACTGGAACATCTAGACGGCGCCGAACCGTCACACATGAAGCTCGTGTCGAGGACGACACTATGTCAGGAGAGGCCGTATAAGCAATCGCCCCTATAGGCGATCNAAATTGGTTTCAGTAAATATCCGTTAAACAATCTACAGCAATTCTTTATAATGAGTATGCAGGCCCTTTTAAGGGCACTCACACACGCACCAATTCTCGTCTTATAACCACTTTGGGACATCATATCGACTGGTGCTGAAAAGTAGAAGTGGAAGAAACTCAGATTAATGTTCCAACTATCATACTAACTACAAAATGCTTAACAAAATAAATATTATATTATTCTCATTAATTTGTTACGGATTTGTAATTAGCTAACCCCGGGACTACACAAACTTCACTAACGGGTTATTATAGACGCTTAAGCTGTATTTCCTAGTTATACAGAAGTTGCAGTGATGAGAACGAACGGGGATTAGTCTCGTTCAGTCTCATAACTAGCTTGTTTCTAGCTTACGGGACTATCCCCACCTCTCGTTCCCACCGCTGCAACTCCTGTGTAGCCAGGATCTACAGCTTGACCGCCAATAAAAACCCAACCAGTGAAGGTCAAGTTTGTGGCGGGGGAAAGTTAAACTGTCATTGAACCCGCAACGAAATTAATTAGAAGAACAGAGTTCGAAGTTTTGCTTCTAGCTTGTAAAGTCAACAGCATATTAGGTCACCTATTAAAGTATCATAGAGTTGAGTTTAGTGTACTATGGTCTGTACTATAACAATTATAACCATTCGGTAACCGTACCATATAAGTCTATGATGGCTTAATACCAGGCTACGTTGTCGCAAAAAGTGATGATCTTATTTTGATGAAATTAACTCAAAAAACCCCAGACTAAAACTGGATACTTTTATCCATATAGATTAATACCCGTATTCACAAACATTACTATGAGGTCTCACAGTGCGCGTGGACGCACAGGGTGACACAGGAATCACACAGCTCTATTCAACGCTGTGACAAAGCATTTCTGTGACAGACTGCAATACACGTGAGGAAAAACCGCGGGCAAAGCAACATAAATATTATGAACAAGAATATTTTGAACGTATTTTTATTACAAAAATGGGTGTAGAGAACTTTAATGTCGTGTTGCGTTCCGGTTACGGATTGTGGCGTTGTTTATGTATGAGAGTGTAACGCCGCAACTTCTCACGCCACTCCACGCTGTATTTATTACACTTACGAGCACAACGGAGTGACCGCGGCTTACGAGTGGCGCTGGGTATGGAAAAGTTTTAATCGTTCGTTCGTTTCAGCCGAGAGACGTCCACTGCTGGACAAAGACCTCCCCCAAGGATTTCCACAAAGACCGGTCCTGCGTTACTCGCACCCAGGCACCATTTGCGACCTTCACCAGATCGTCGGTCCATCTAGTGGGAGGCCTGCCCACGCCACGTCTTCCGGTTCGTGGTCGCCAATCAAGAACTTTCCTGCCACAGCGGCCATCAGCTCTACGAGCTATGTGCCCCGTCCAAAGTGTTAATATCAATATATTTATTGTCTTTTTTATATTAACTTAAAGTTTTAGAACAATATTCTTACACCTTTTACACTAACTGTAATAACAAGGATATGAACTAGTTTAAGGCTGGGTTGCACCATCTTACTTTAAATTTAACAAACGTCAAAAGTCTGTCAAACTCCATACAAAAAACACCGGCTATCGTCATAGTTACTCAGCCTATGAAATGTAAACTGAGTCTGCAAAAAATGAAATACCTATGTGTTAGGAATTAGGAATAGAAAAGGGATAAATGATACCCAGGCTCAAGGAAGGGAAAGCGATATATTATAAGGATAAAAGGAAGATACAGGATTAAAGGGATATAGAAGAGACAGACAGATGACAACAAGACAAAACCATAGAAAAAAATAAAATTATAAAAACATAGACTTAAAAGGAGGCCGTTCGTAACACTATGTAAGTTCAAAATTACCCATACCGACCTAATTTGGTATACTTGTGTAAAAGGGTCTATAAAATACTAATACTTATTTAAATATATCAAATTACCAACTTTTCTCTGTTTATCATTATCTTTCAATCCCATAAGTTTCTTACTAAAGTATCTTTGAAAAACATTCCTTGAAGATCTGGCAAATTCAATTCAATTCAGATGAAGCCTATAAATAAAAGTAAAGACTGCTTTATCTCTCTCACACCCAGTAAACTATTTGTGGGCACACTCTCGTCCTTTCCGTTTCACTCCGCTAGTGATGTCACGTACGACTTAACAATAATTGCCTTTGTGAAACCGTCAGTAGAACAAAAGATAAATAAAACATATAGTCCAGTCAATAAAGCATTATAGATGGAAAACTGTAGAACACAATTTCTGACTTCAGGACTTTATTTAGACTAGTTAGGAGGTGAACATAGCAAAAGTCCCCGCCCTTAGCCCTTGAGCCGGCGGGGAGAGGGGGGTTTAAAGGTGCCACTTTTCGGTTTTTCGCTTAATCCTCGGAAACTATGCGTCCTAGTGACATGACTACTTTGAACCAAAAAAAGCGTATTCAATTTGCTACAGGTGAGATAGACAAGTTTTTCTATAAATTGTACAGTTTTCGCGGCATCTGCTCTAGAAGGTCTGTAATATTGGAAATTTTATTTTTGTCTTACATGTTNATCTCGGAGGCGAAAGCAGGATAATAAGTATAGATGGTCATCGTTAGTGTGATCAAGCTATCATGAAGCTTCACTTTTGTGTTGGACTAGTGGGTATTTTTTCCCCGACAAAAAAACTGGTCAAGCGTTAGGCACGCGTTAAAAAAACAGTGAGTAACAAGAAAAATGGAAACTTCGCTTTGTATTGAAATTAAGGCAACCGCTCAACACGCGGTACAAAAACGCTCAAACCCAGTGAGTAAACAAGGAAAAGTGAAGACGGCGATACATATCCGAGCAAGTTCCGATTACGGCGCGGTCACTTGGCGAGTCAGGGGCCGTCTCATCGCTTTTCATCTCGCATTTAAATTCATCTCGCGGACAAATAGAAATTAAGTGAAAGAAAATGGGGACCTCTATTTTCCAGGAATATTTCGTTTCGAGGAATGCTTTGACGGATTCGAATACGAATTTCGAGATTTGAAGGAATTGCTTGGTCGTTGTGGCCGAAATTAAGTTATTGTATTATTACATACAAATAAGTAAAATGGATTAAATGGAAAACGCAGCGTGTGACAAGGTGGACCGACGACCTAATAAAGTTAGCAGGAAGGTGCTGGATGCAGGCCGCTACCAACCGGGCGATGTGGAAATCATTGGGGGAGGCCTATGTTCAGCAGTGGACGTCCTGTGGCTGAAATGATGATGATGATGAATTAAAATGGAAATCATAATTTGTAGAATTTTTCATACTAAAGGTACAATAGATCAATACAAAATACACATTCTTTATTCGTAACTACATCAAGTACTAGGTAATTCTTCTCTGTGTGATTTGCTCCTGATAAAAATCGAACCCACGACCTTCAGTCAGTAGTATTGTCGTCTGGAACCTCTTTCATACAATACCCACAACTAAGACATTTCTATTTGATGTCTGAAATTGATAAAACAATTTTTTGCTGAGAAATCTTATTCTAGGCACTTTGTAGAATCTTCTACTTTTATCTCTGACCTATAATATCTCTCTCAGTTACAATCCTAAGGTAAAGAGTATTTAGGCCCTATTATTGAGCATATAGATAAGACTATACTAGACAGATTTTTGTCCCACATCATGGCCTTTTACTGGTTTCCAGTTTAGTTTTAGTGTTTTCGCCGTAGCGTAGAGTTGTTCAAACACGTCTAGAGAAGTTTACAGTTTACAAGCACATTCACAAAAATAACTACGCCAAAATTATTCTTAACTACCGGGATCACGTAAAAGCTTTTGGTTTTAACTGCAAGTAGTGCAGCCCAAAGTGTCCCGATTTAAAATGTCCCACACAACAACAATAATATTGTCACCATCATCTCGTTTAGCCTCCAGAAGTGAGACCGTCTCTAATTTACCAGAGCCAAATGGAGGATTTAGCCTTGGATTAGGCGCAGAGTAGGACGTCCACCAACAAGGTGGATCGACGACCTCATATAGGTAGCAGGAAGGCGCTGGATGCAGGCCGCTACCAACTGGTCTTTGTGGAAATCATTAGGAGTAGCAAGTATTTTAGGTTTGTCTTACTTAAATAGATACCTACCTGATTTCTGAAATTATGTCTGATTGGTCCAACATGTGTTTTATGATGGTCACCCTATTGCAACAATCATAGTCGAAATTTTATCAATTGAACGAGTTGCCAATTTGCCTTCGGCATTTCATAGAACAGCGAGCGTTTGTAAATTGACGACGCCGTTTGTAATATGCGGAATCATACAATTTGCCTGCGACAGAGACACGACATCAGTGAACCATTAGAATTTTGATTGGCAAAATCCAAGGCTTTCAGCGAATTAGACAATTCTAAGCTTCATTCACAATTTCGAACCAATAAATTAAATGTTACTTAAGTCTCAACATTACGTGTACTACTTAATTCTGCAAATTACTACATCACATAGTAAAAAGAGACGTAAACAAGCAAATAAATAACACGTGTTTGTATTTACGTAAGTAATTAATACGCTACCGCCAAGGTCTTTGCGGTTGAAAGACCGTTGTTACCGCAGGACATCGATACTGCTATTGTTTTGATCCCAAGGGTAAATTATATCAAGTCTATATGATTAAGATGAAATATTATTATCCTATCTATACAAAAGACAATGCCGGAAATTGTTGCAATTTCTTACAAAACTTGCTCGCAAAAAGCAAATCTAGTATGTAAATCATCAAACTTCTAACGCTCGTAACTCAGTTCAGACTGAGTTTAGAGGTATACATGTCATAGTAAGTTTGGTTTATTACACTATTTTGTAATCAAAAAACAAGGTTTGGTCGATGGCCGCGCGAAAAAAAAAAGACGCCACCTTCCATACAAAATCTGGCATTGCCATTTTATTTCTTTTACCTTTTTAGGGTTCCGTATCTCAAAAGAAAAATATGTAACCACTAGCGGCCGGCCGCGACTTCGTACGCGTTGATCCCGCTTTACCCCCTTAGGGGTGGAGTTTAGTAAAATCCCGTGAGCACCTCGTTCTATAAGGAACCCCCATGCAAAATTTGAGACTCCTAGCACTTGTAGTTTCTGAGATTTCGTGATGAGTGAGTCAGTCAATCAGTGACCTTTCGCTTTTCTAGATATAGGTAGATTTTATAGGATCACTTTGTTGTCCGTCCGTCAAGCCCTTTATAAAGGTATCGACTTGTAATTATAAACAATATACATACTTCAAGAGCTAGTCTCTTGAAACTGTTAAACAAAAACTGTCTCGTTCCTCTGACCACGAGTCGGCTAGTTCGACAGCTTTACCGTTGGGCTACTGTCGTCAAAAAAGACCTATATTTTCCTTTTATTATTTTAACGAAATCCTGTCCTATCTACACTACTAAAACTACCAGTAAACTGCATCAAATCGTATTAAATAGAGTTTTTTGTTAATTGTTTTTTCGATGTATGCGTATGTTTACGTGAATACCTAACGTACTACCTGCGCGTGAAAACAAAATGCAGGGAACTATTTTCCCATTTTTGATGTCCCGCAGTTTCAGGACCGACATCACTGCCAGTCAGCAACATATTCCCACATCCGTCGGCATTTTAATACAATTTCCATTCCGACGGTAGAGAAATAATTTTAAAGCCACACCTGGTCTGACCCAGTTCTTACTACGAGACCAAATAAAAAATACGCCACAAAATTGTATGAGAAATGTACCTACGGTTGGACACACCGTTGGATTATGCGAACAACTTAGCGTTAATTAGAGAGGCGACAATACACATACTTTTGAAATAGTACAGTAGTAATAACAACAGTCATCGTCGTGCGCTGAGTGCCCAAGCAACTGCACTCAGGAGGATTTGATGAGTGCTGCTGACAACGCCACTCTTGTGGCGTAGTTTTGGGCTGACACTGTGTAGGTTTGTTGTCGACACGAAAAGAAGAAGAAGAATAAGAACAGTAGCTTGCAAGCTTAAGCAAGTAACTGGCACATTGAGCAAACAGTGCATGTAATATGCGTTCTTACATACCCGTGTTTCCGAAGAAATAAATTTTAATCAAAATATGTTGTGCTATCTACTCGACAGATGCAAGCATACCATATAACCCCTTTCTTTAACCCCTAATTGCTGTTGCTTTAGTCTCTGATACATATTGGTTTCACCTTTAATTAAGTTTGGATTTAACAAGTGTCATTTTTGTGAACGCTACAATGTAACCTTGTTGGTGATCAAATAAATAAGCAACATAATTGTGTTTTTTTCTTCTGGACAACTGATAATGACGTGTGATCTCTTAACAACTTTACCGTCTATTTATACATATTATGTACCTTCAATAAATGATTTGATTTGATTTACCAGTTACTGTCATGTGTATCACCGCCCTTAACAGTATTGTGAGCATAATCCGGGGATCAACTGATCATTGTCATCAATACTGTGAGTGTGTGCAATCAATTCATTAGCTGGATTATAATAACATTTCAAATACGAATCCGAATCGCGTTAATTTGCGTCAATATTTGAATAGTTAGTTCGTTAGTTCGCGATCAAATTATTGCTTATTCGTGTTGAACTTTCACGGTCACTGACAGTGGAATTTAATATAGTACAGGTAGCTACCATAATACCTAAATATACAGGGTGGCAGAATACTAGATACTAGAAAACTATATCTATTAAAATACGAATAACTTAGGCAGAGTTGCACCATCGCTTTAACTTTGACAAACGTCAAAAATCTGTCAAACTCCATACAAAAAACACCGGTTATAGTTACGGTCAAAGTTAGATAGTGCAACTCGGCCTTCATATTAAGATATCACAATTATATTTAGCTCGATGTATTGAAGACTGTAGGTACTCGTATATTCGCGGTCATGAAGGCTAGAATGAAATTCAAAATCTGAAAACTTCATGGATAAATTATGATAATAAGCTTTATACTAATGTTTGCAATTAAATTATTACTATCATCACATAGCTAATGATGTCATTGATAACAATTTGTTTCCAATCCAATTGCAATAATAACATTATTTATATTTTAATACAATCAGCATTACCAGGGATTTTGATGATGATATTATTATTAATAATCTAAATAACGAGCTGTTTGGTGTTTCTGATGTTTGTTAAATTGTCAAAAGGGTCATTTTGAATAATTTGTTATGAGAACAACAACCAACTTAATCCCCTTAAAATGGGAATTAAAGGCTTTATAGAAAATTAATTGCGTCATGTGTGGGTCTGCTTAAAATGTGGATAAGAAAGGTTTTTATAAATACGCTTTTACATGGAGTTTTTCTGTTTCAGGGCTATACGGGACTATTCCCACCTCTCGTTCCCACCACTGCGACTCCTGTGTAGCCAGGATCTACAGCTTGACCGCCCTAAAAACCCAACCAATGAAAGTCAAGTTGGTCCCGGGGGAAAGTCTTGGACCCGCAACGAAATTAATCAGAAGAACATAGGAGGAGTTCGAAATTATGTTTCAGGGCAATAGTGAGGGCCATCATTTCTCAAACTTTTATATCTGATCCAAGGGAGGGGCACACATAGCTTGAGGCTCGTTGGTTGAAAAGTTCTCTAGTGGCGACCACAGTCCGGAAAACATACGCCCGTATGCACAAACGATGCTTACTTAAGTGAAGCAGCAAATCGAACGCACAACATTTAATAGAGCTCTGTAATTGGTTCATGTGTCCCCCTGTGCGTTTACGCGCACTGTGAGACCTCATAGTAATGTTTGTGAATACGGGCGATAGTGTAGGTAGATCTTTCATGCGGTAGACCAACGATCAGGTGAAGGTCGCGGAAACCACCTGGATGAGGGTAGTGCAGGACCGACCGTTATGGAAATCCATGGGGAGTTCTTTGTCCAGCTGTGGATAACATTTGAAAAGAACAACGATATCTAGTAGTAGGTAGTTGTTCCTAGGTGATTGTGTATTGCCTTAGCTTTCTTTTACTTTCAAATTAAGTATTATTTTTTTATCCACAACGAGGAAGCTCTTGGCCTGCATCTCTGTCACCTGATGGTAAGTGACGATCAGGCCGAAGGTGGAAGTGAGCTTCACCTGGAATCCTCAACCACTGAGGAACTGGCTATCTTACCGCTAACTGCCGGAACACAACAATGCTGTTAACATTGTTGTTATGGCGACAGACTAAGGTAAACCACTAAACCACAGAGGCGGTTAAAGAGAGTACGAACTTTTCTTTTTTGTCTAAAAGCAAGTATGCCACTTGCTCAGACTTTCCTTGTTCTTTCATACATATTTAAACGAACCTGTAGTGAACCTACAAAAAGGCATAACTGGAGCGTTTTAAAACGAATACGTCAAGTAATGGCAACCAGGAACGGAATGTACAAAGAATATAGCAATCCAGCAGTCGCAAGTTCATGTCGCGAGAAATAAAGCAAAGAATTACAATGGCGTGACACACAGATATGTGCGATGACGAACAGGTTAGGGAACTATTCCCCTAGTCAGTTTTTAGCTAGTGCACACTCGTGTGAGCGGAGTGAGAAGCGAGAAACGGGATTATTACCACCGTTCTTTCCCACCGCTGCAACTCCTGTGTAGCCAGGGCCCACAGCTTGACTTCCAATAAAAACCCAACCAGTGATGGTCAAGTTTGTTCCGGGGGAAAGTTAAACTGTCATTAGACCCGCAACGAAATTAAACACAAAATGACGAACAGGTTACCGCGCATTACAATAGATGAGCTTTTCATCAACATCATCATTATCTTTTCAGCCAGAGGACGTCCACTGCTAAACATAGGTCACCTCAATGATTTCCAGATTAGCCGGTTGGCAGCGGCCTGCATCCAGTGCCTTTCTGCAACCTTTATGAGGTGATCTGAACACCTTGTGAGTAGATATCCCAAGCTGCACTTGTTGGTACATGTCATCCATTCCAGACACTTGGTTCATTAAAATATTTTAGTGAATTAATGGCAGTCTACTGGACGTAAGTAAACTACCGCCGAGCAAGGAACGACAGTGGCACAAAGTATCTATTTTTAATCTAGCCGCTGCAAATTATCTTCTTATGGTAATCGGTGACCTATTTATATACATTATGTGACCGGGACAACTAAACTTTTATTATCTTAGTTGAAGTTACAGTAACTATGTACAAACAGCGGTTTGTACATAGTTACTGTAACTTCAACTAAGATTCAAGGGTTGGTTTTTATTTATACAATTTCAATAAATAAAAGTTTATTGAAATTGTATAAATAAATAGCTAAAACGCTTTTTATAGCTATTTCCAGGTTTTGAAGTGTGTCATTCTTATCACCAGTGTGTCTCTGAACACAATCGTAACTTGAATCATTCTTGTTTTATGTGAACTCTAGTATTTTTCACGACGTTTCTCATAAAAACAATAAAGCAACACTGCACGCTTTAGTTTTTTGTTCATAACAACCACTTTTAATATGAATTGATATTTTTCATTATTTGTTGCTGTGACAGAGTTGCAATTTTTATTCAATATCAAAAGATGAAGAAAAGAAAATGTGACATACCTGTAGTCTCCAAAAAATCTTGAATCTTGGAAGTGTCGTTATCGTAATCTGAAAAAAGAAAAATAGGTAAGTATACCAACATAATAATAGTTTACATTAGCTTACATGATCATACTAACATAATTTTTTATTTCACACGATATCACTAATATCACTATACTCATACGTTGGTAGCAACTATCGACCTTTTAAAAGTAACATTAAAAGCTAACTTGTAGTTTTGTTGGTGTGCTGAAATAATGTACACCGCATTTAGTTCTAAAATTCTACACCCAACAAAAAACAAATTAATATCCCCGTCTTCCATCAACTCGGCTATATTTCATAAGATTCATTTCAAAACTGAAAATTACTCGCTCATTCCACAAAAATCAGCGCTCACAAAACGAGAAGCATAAAGAAAGGCTCTGACAAATCTAGGGGAAGATCTACGAATTCATTGTCGCTGAAAATCGCGGCTTTTATTCAAATATCATATCGTCCTTTTTCTTTGCAAACAAAAAACAAAGACAAAGGATATCTACCTACCTATTTTATTTCGGTATCACTGATGTTTTGTTATACGGGTCGCGATGTGGGTCCTGGCTTAGCAGCCGAATGAATTTACATAAGCTTTATGTGGCATTCTGTTTCTGTTTTCAATTCTTGTACAGGCATTCGTCGTTTTAGGCAACATGATATTACGAGAGGGAAAACGCTTTCAGATGCTGCTAGACTAGTAATTTGGGGGTGGACTGGCGGAACAACGAAATGATAGTTGTGTAATAGTTTCAGGAAAAGTTGTACGACTTTAACACAGTGGTTAACACTTTGGAAGTCTTTAACTTCTTGCTTCTATTGCTCTATAAAATTATGGAAGTTTAGTCGGTAGTCGTTTTCTTAATCAAAGTTTTATTTCACATATTATTGTCACATGTTTAAGATCTGATGACAATACAATAATAATAAATAAATAAATCATGTATTCCCCTCACAAACTTAGGTGAATATTTAAATAAATCTTTATTGTCACTAAAACAAAAAAAACATAAGTAATACAGCTTAAATATTAAAAACGAAGGTGACAAGGGCATCCGGCTCAGCGTAAGCTGTACGGCACTAAAATAGGTCCATGCAGCGCTGGTTTTCAGCCGGTGCCAAAGTTAATAAAGCTAAGGGGTCATGTACTCATATTATAAAATAAAGTATACTTTTACAATCGTGAAAGTGGGGTCTTTAAGGATAAGTATGCCTTTTTGTATGCTTGATACATTACTTGCTTGATACAAACATGAAAGGCTTCAAACCAAGTAGGTACCTATCACCCAAAAAGCGACATAAGTACAAAATAAACCATAAACTCCTATCATAAATAAATAATGAAAATTTCGACGGGTTCAAACCAGTGTCTAAGTAGCTCAGATGGAAGATCAGTCGCCCGGCAAGCGAAAGGTCGTGGGTTCGATTCCCGCCATAGGCAGTTAGATTTTTTCATTTATTCATAATAATTTTCAAACCATAAACTATTTGATGGTGTACTTATCTTTATCATTCATCAAACACCAATAGATACCAACTTACAAATGCCTACCCAAACGTTTTCTTATGACAAAGTAATTCGATCACATTCTGTTGACTGCCAATTCATCGGTGCTACCCTTTGAGGTATCAAATTGGGAAAATCAACGGGCCCAAGGCAAAGGGGAGTGGGAATGAGGATAATGTCATTTGAAATCATTATGCGGCTGGTTCCGACGGTATATTGGAGCAGAGAGAGATAATTGTATGTTCGGAAGGAATTCGATTTGCCAATGTTGAAATAAAATATTATCGTGATGATAGTGATCCATTTTTTTACGTCGGGAAATGCTTTGCGCATACCCCCTGGTCGATGGGGACGGCCAGCGGGTTATGTGGGACTATCCCCGCCTACCCACTAAAGGCGGGGCCTACCCACTAAAACCCGACGGTTTACACCAGAGCCCAAAGAAACGGAGCCGCGAGTTATTGTCCTAGTTAGACATTCGTCCGCAGCTCCGTCTCTGGCTTCGAGGGAACCCCCAATCCCCTCCTCCAGTTGTTTTATAGAGGTTTTCTCATCAATATACTTAGGCAGCTGTTGATAACGAATAGACTCGATTAGAATAGGCAGCTGTTGATATTAATAAAATTACATTTAAATAACCTCACGTTTCTGTATACAGGCTTACATTTACATGGTCTTAAATTCCACCAAATCATATAAAGTAGCCCGACCGCATTTTGCCGCAGTTTTCCTTTGAAATAATGCGGTAAATACCATAATGGCGGTATCGGGTGATTTAGTGGGCCTTTTAATAACACCTTAAAATACTTTATGATGGCATACTTCATGCGTGTACAATTTATGCATTAGGTTTCTCAGTATTTCGTGAAAGATAGCACCTACTTGTGTCGCTTGTTTTGTGGAAAAATTGTTAGAAGGTTTGTTTTTAGGGTTGTGTATTAACATTCATTTCAACATTGAAAAGAATTCCCATACATAAAAAGATCGAGTGGGTAATTAAGGACTAGGTATATTTGACAGGTAAGCATTTTTTTTCAAATAAGATTAACAATGAAAATATTACCTCCTCACCAATTAACGCCGTCTTAACAACTAACTAGCGATTCAAAAATAATTTAATAATCAAATCTTGAAACCTCATAATTTACTTGTAAGCTCCGCGAAAGGAAAAAATCGCTTTTGGATAACACCGTTTAATAAGGCAACATCACATCTAATTAAAAACTGGGTCTTCTTATTACAGTTGTAAGAGCTATTTTGATAATAAGGCCACTATAGCACCTGGTGTTAGAGGGATGCAGTCTAGGATGGTACATATCTGCCCTGTAAGTGCCTATTCACTCTCGCCTTGAAAAGGTCCAGATTATAGTATTCGGGAAAGACAGCAGCAGGCAGCGAATTCCAGTCCCTAACTGTTCGCATTATAAAATAGACATCGAAACGCTCAGTGCAAGCTGGTGGAATGTCAACAATATAGGGATGGTACGCTAACCTGCGTCTGGTTCCCCGGTGATGGAAGGGGCTGTTGGTTTTCTCATCCAAATTAATATTCAGCCACTCTGTAACATTGAGTGTTTCGAAAAACAATCTTTCATCCATTCTGCTGTGGCATTTACCATTATGGGGTCCATACCTTACTCGAAAGGGTTCCATTAAGTAAATCTAAGCTCCACGGGAGGTTTTGATTCCGTTCCGTTCTCAATGGGAAATTTATACGGGACCCGAGCCATTGAAAAGGTAAGTTTGCTTAGAAATAGTGTTGTAGTCGACTGTTGCTAGACTATCGACAGAGGACTTATCAACGAATTTAATCACGACAAAAATAACTACATACAGTCGAACATAGAACCTAAGCTCCTCCTTTTTTTAAGGCAATTTACAGTGTGTTTATCTCGGCGCTTCAGCACTTGTCATTTACCAAATTATATTTTTGTCTCGAAACGCTTGTAGGTCAAAGAATACGTAAGGGACTTTTCTAGCGTATCATTTTTGACGTTTATAATAAGCTCTCTTAGAAGTTCGTTTGATTTTTATCAGTGTAGTGGACATTGACATGTTATTTACACCAACTGTCAGTTAAACTAGACTAGCCTGAAAGATGGTTACACTTGGTTTTGCGACTTAGGTATACATAGGTACAAATGTATAACAATAATTATGTTATCGATGGTATTTAAATTAACCGTTTAATGTGGACGTCGTGTAACAATTATGAACTAACACGTGATATTGTAAACTAACTGTTAGGTTAACTTAGATTGTAGACGGAATTCACAATTTTGCGGTGGCCTATTCATACATTACTGATATTGCAACAGTTTTTCACGGTCCACTATCGACAGTCAAAACATCGACAATCAAAACATCGACAACGGACAGCACTAAGTAATGTTGTTTCCGGCTTTTGATTGATGGGGCAGTTTTTGGGATTGCGCATTCAAAAAATGTCTTTCTGTATTTCTTTTTCGGAGTTTTACAATATAAAAGTAAGTAGCCAAAAAATGCGTTACATTCTTTTCCGGGGAGACCGCGACTTTGATGATAAAAATAGTTATTTTATTCCCTAACAAGGCCCTCGTAAGCAATAAAAGATACACCAAACAATAAGAAAGTTCTTAGAAAGACAGATATTGTATTTATTTAGGTGTACCGTAATTATTTTCTGTCTGGAAGTCTGCAGAGTTCTTGTTCTTTTAGGTAGCATATATCTAGCTTTTTATTATTAGTTCCATGTAGGTGTTACGGTCAATGTGATAAATGTGAAAATTATGAATAATCGCCGGTTATTATGAATAATTACCTCATGATTTGGTAAATGTGATTAATATGAGGTCATTTATGTGTGTATAAAACTAAATAGGCGGCTTAGGGGTGGCCCAAGGGCCACCCCCGCCGCACCTTAACCTATTTTTCACTTTAAATCAAAACATTATGTTATGGACATCATGGAAAAGTAATATTATGCAAGAAACATTCCAAACTCATTATGCCAAATTATATTAATATATGATATCAAAACGTTCAAAAATTTTGGCTGTACACGAGCACGTACACAAGATGTTGTTCTCTTTTATGATATTTGTTAGTACTAAGGTTGAATGATTAAATAACCACTGTTAAATGTTATTAATTTATCACTTTTACCGAGACTGTCGGTAATTATTCATAATAACCGGTTATTATTCATAATTTTCAATTTATCACATTAACCGTAACATAGGCATTTCTCTGTTTGTTGACAATGGCCACGGCTAGTCATGTAGTCGGAATAGTTTGTGTGATTCTTTCAAGCAGTGCATTTTCGCATGTTAACAGCGCTATAATGGAACCGCTGGGAAGGGGTATCTTTGTTCAACCATTACGTAAAATAACTAATAAACGTAGACTTATAAAGGACAATGACCAAAAATGTATGGAGTGTGGTCCAAATGTCCACCACTAACGAGACCTATGTAGTAAAATAGTCTACTAAATACTGATTCATTATAACCAAACCGCAATCAAAAATATGCTGTCAGTAAAAAGTTATGACTGAATTGTCATGATTTTTAGAAAATATTGTTATTATTTTAGTGAATTAAAAAAAAATGTTACGATTTTAGTATATTATTATTTAAAGTTAAAAAGTGGCAACACTGTTAAAAACTTCAATCTTGTTTGGCAAGGAAGTGGTAATGTGGAGGGGATAGAGAGGCTTGTTGTAGGCCTAGAGCTCACTCAGAATGATTACTCTGTTAGCTTCGATAGAACTCAGACCACTTGACGAATCTATGTCCGATAGCTGTTATAATAATTATTGTGAGTTAAATATTGAGTAATTGAAGTGTAAGTGTGTAAGTGGAAATATACTCGAGTTTGGCTGGAATAAAGTGGTTTCTTTTTATCTCAGAAGCGGGATAAGAACAGAACAAAAGGTATGTAACGCTAATTTCTTTTTTTTTCTACGTTTGAAAATTATGAAACTATCTGATCAATTTTTTTTATTATTATTATAACATTTGGCCAATTTTCAAAGTAAATTAACAGTAATTACTAGAGATGAAACGGATATCCGGCAACTATCCGGTAGGCCGGATATCCGGCCTAAATTTACTATCCGGCCGGATACCGGATAGTAGCTCACTATCCGGCCGGATGCCGGATATTAAAAAACTTCGAAAATTTCCTATAATAAAATGAAACACATTAATCTTTGAGTTAAATATCAATAAAATGGCTTATAATAATGACGGTTTTTATCTAAAGTCCAAAAAGTTACAAAAAAGTCATATTAAGGCCTTTCAAAAAACTAATTTCTTTTCTGGGCTATTCACTCTAATGACGAATACATAAATAAGTAGTAAATATATTTTAGTGTCGAAATATTGCCAAATAAAATAGGCGATTTTTTTTTCACTAATGGTCTGATGACATACAGGGTGATTTTGAAATCGTAGGCATCCTTTTGATATAAGACTAACATCATCATGATACATAGTGCATTCCGCAAATATGAGACAAATCCAATGAGATTTTTTGTCATTATTTTAACTATGTATTTGTATTAGTGTGCTCTTAAAAAGAGTTTAAAACTATTGTACAGTCAACAGCACATCATCCTTTACATTTTGTTGCAAAATAACACTTAATACATTGAAATAAGATGCCACAGTATGAAGATTGATGTGCTGTCGTCTGTACAAGATTTCAAATATTGAAATTTTAATTCATTTGATATGACTCATATTTGGGGAATCATGAGTAGTCTTATTTTAAAAAGAATTCCAACGATTTCAAAGTCACCTGTATAATGCAGTTCAGTCAGATTACGCAGCAAGTAAACTAATTGAATTTTCGCTATTCAATCACATACTCACGATGGCAACCGAAATCGC
Source organism: Ostrinia furnacalis (assembly GCF_004193835.3). Classification (NCBI taxonomy): domain Eukaryota; kingdom Metazoa; phylum Arthropoda; class Insecta; order Lepidoptera; family Crambidae; genus Ostrinia; species Ostrinia furnacalis. The sequence goes on from NW_021137680.1 coordinate 81,523, forward strand.
CCGAATTGATCTGCCCCTTAGACGAGTGGAAAAATCTGACATTCTATTCGAACGAATTCGATTTTCGAAAAGTGTGACTTGTATAGTCTACTAAACCCACTGATCGCGTTCGAAGCACCTGTGCGTCGCTAAACTCGTTACACCATGCAACATGACAATGGGACAACTATCCGGCCGCCGGATATCCGGCTATCCGGCCTAGCAGCTCGCCGGATATCCGGTATCCGGTATCCGGCCAAACAACTATCCGTTTCATCTCTAGTAATTACTGTGTTATTCACTTTGCTAAGGATATTCTTTAGTTGTGCAAAAATGAAATTGCTCAAACGGCCAGGGTATCGGACACATAATACTTATGGTCCAGATTCCTTTTGCCTTAAGCTTACAACGAAAGTACGCATTTTTTTAAAAGTAATTTCTACTGCATGGTGGCAATTTTAAATTAACTTGGTAATGTAATTGATTTAATGGTTTGATTTACGCGTTTAGATGCTGACAAATTTTGTTCTCTCCGTAAAATATAGATTAACTTTCCACAAAGTTTGAATTACCAATGATTTACTATTGAAATAACAAAGTTAAAGTGTTTTTTTTTANTAACGTGGTTTCTTTTTATCTCAGAAGCGGGATAAGAACAGAACAAAAGGTATGTAACGCTCACTAATTTATTATTTTTTTCTACGTTAGAAAATTATGAAACTATCTGACTTATTTTTTTAAATTATTGTTATTATAACGTTTGTCCAATTTTCAAAGTAAATTAACATTAATTCTTAAGTTGTGCAAAAATGGTTTGATTTACGCGTTTACAAAAAGATGCTGACAAATTTTGTTCTCTCCGTAAAATATACATTAACTTTCCACGGAGCTTGAATTACCAATGATTTACAATTGACAAAGTAAAATAAGTGTTTTTTTTTTTATGTGAATGGTCTACGTATACTTAGGTTTAGTATACTGATATCAATTGATATGATTGCTAGATTGAGTGGACTATGTATGTTCACTGGACGAGTTAGGGGGCAGTGTATGTTTGGTCACTGGATTTTGAGTAGGTATGTTTCCTACTGGATTTTTGAGTGGGTATGTTTCCCGCTGGATTTATGAGTGGGTATGTTTCCCGCTGGATTTATGAGTGGGTATGTTTCCCGCTGGATTTATGAGTGGGTATGTTTCCCGCTGGATTTTTGAGTGGGTATGTTTCCCGCTGGATTTTTGAGTGNATTGAAATTATTGCTAGATTGAGTGGGCTATGTATGTTCACTGGACTAGTTAGGGGGCAGTGTATGTTTGGTCACTGGATTTTTGAGTGGGTATGTTTCCCGCTGGATTTTTTGAGTGGGTATGTTTCCCGCTGGATTTTTGAGTGGGTATGTTTCCCGCTGGATTTATGAGTGGGTATGTTTCCCGCTGGATTTTTGAGTGGGTAGGTTTCCCGCTGGATTTATGAGTGACCTGCATACATTTGTCGGATATTTTGAGTAAGCTAGGTTTGCTTACTGGATAAAGCTAAAATGTTTGTTAATTAAATAGGCTATTTTACTAGATCAAATGAAATACCAATATTTTCAAGATTTTATTTAATAGAAAAGCTACATACAATAATAAAATAGTTTTAGATTGATCATGCCATTTTACATACAAATCCCACCACCACCCATGGCCATACCAACCTCGCGGTTATTGTGGCCGAATCTTGAGAGATGCGCGCGGAATTTGCGGCTGCCTACGGCAGATTGCACTCCACCGCGCGCAATTCTTGACTCTCTACAAGTTCTTTAATCTTTGTCCATTTGTCCCTTGCCACTCTCCCCCTTCTGGGGCATGGACTCNAACGGTTTATTTCGGTGAATTATTATAAATTACAGAAACAAATGACTTCTGATGACGAACACGGTACACCACGGGGAACGCCGCCTGGTTTGCTTCCGAAGCGGCGTGGACGAGTAAAGAAGTCTAAGCGGAGAAGGAGTCCTTCTTCTTCCACGTCGAGCAGCGAACCTGTACCTAGGAAGTCGCTTCTAGCGAGCTTAGTAGTGAATCTGAATAACCATTCAATTAATTTAAGTTAAAAGTAGAAAATTATATTTTTAAATTATAAAGCAGTATAAAATTTATAAAAAAAATGTGCATGCCAAGTGTATTTAAATATTGATATTATATTTTCATCTTATTGATTTATGAAATATTGTATGTATTGATATAATATTATGTTAAAACTCTATTGATTGAATTAATGTATATTGATAATAATATATTTACGCTCTATTGATTNTATTTATATTATATTTTCATCTTATTGATTTATGAAATATTGTATGTATTGATATAATATTATGTTAAAACTCTATTGATTGAATTAATGTATATTGATAATAATATATTTACGCTCTATTGATTTAGAAAATGTATAATGAACTTAATCAGTAGCTAATCTAATAAATGTACCTAAGCGAATGTCATGATTTAACATTATCAAAATGTGTACTAAATTACAATTTACCTAATTAAGTTCATGAGATTTAACTATGTATATTTTTTTTATACCACTAAGGAATTTATGTACCTACCAGTATTTATTTCATTTATTTAATCAGATCCACTAACTATGGTTTACTTATTTTCATTTTTCTTAAATAAGTGTGCGTCGGGAGACAGCACAGTATCGGATGGCCGAATGTCATGATTTTTAGAAAATATTGTTATTATTTTAGTGAATTAAAAAAAATGTTACGATTTTAGTTTGGCAAGGAAGTGGTAATGTGGAGGGGATAGAGAGGCTTGTTGTAGGCCTAGAGCTCACTCAGAATCATTACTCTGTTAGCTTCGATAGAGCTCAGACTACTTGAGGAATCTATGTACGATAGCTGTTAAATAATAAGTTATTGTGTATTGAATATTGAATAATTGAAGTGTGTAAGTGAGAAATATACTCGGGTTTGGCTGGAGTAACGTGGTTTCTTTTTACTTGCCCTTTACACCATTCGATTTCAATAAATATCTTAGGAGATATCGCAGTTTTAAAATCACATCGCAGCAAAATAATGATCAAGTACTACGCGCGCTACTGATGGATCAATGCACAGCNGGTTTCTTTTTATAAGATGGTGCAACCCAGCCTAAGTGTTAGTTAGATTCTTGGATTCCTAGATCTGTCACTTTTAAGTGAACAAAGTGTTATAGAAAGTAGTTACACTTCTCAAACTGATATCCAGTAAGCTACGATAGTTAGCCCAGGCTCTCTAGAAACTTACAATATCAATAACATCCATTAACTTAGTTTAATGGAGATAGGAAAAGGCCCAGAAGGGTAAATTTAAAAACCGACTCCATAAACATGCACTTAAAAGTAGAAAAATAATTACTTATTATTTATTTATTAGGATGAATTAATATACCATGATTTATACTTTTGGAGTCATAAAAAAAACATATACTTGAAATTGAAAACCTCCTCCTTTTTTGGAGTCGGTAAAAATGGCTTCTTATAATATTATTGTGTCCGAACGAACCGACACAATATAAGAAGTCATTTAAATGGCGTCCAATGCTGGACAAACACACAAGAATTTCCACAACAACCGGTCCTGCGCCGTCCTCATCCAGGTGCTCACCACGAACTTCACTAAATCGTCGGTTCACCTAGTGAAGATTGCCTGCCTGCCTACACTGCGTCTTCCGGATTGTGGTTACTAGTTCACCACTTGATATACTACTGAAATATCAATTAGTCCAAGGAATTCACAACAAGAGTTAGTTATTGTTAACGCATTGCCTTAAAATAATGATTTTGCTTTATTGCAACGCTTTTTCCAGTGAAATCTGAAAATATTTTTTAAATCCCGAGAAAAAAATATTTTTTCATGCGCTTGACCTTGTCTGATTCAAGGGATACTAAAGTCACCCATAACATTTCTCCAGCAGGAAAAAATCATGATCTAGGTACTTCTAAGAAGTTTTCGTTCACCATCGACTTATAAATTGACTTTAGTTGCTTAGAACAAGGCTGTCGTGAGAAACAGTACATCAAAGTCCTAGCCTGATCTTGCGGCCAGGAGCCAATTCACAAGCTACTGTATGTATAGGATTGTAATTGAAAATTTTCAACTATCGGATTGAGAAGAATCAGCAGGCTTTACTCAAATGCATTGTAGCAATAGTAGAAATCGCCCGTCAAATATTTTTTAGTAATCATCTTTAAACTGATTATTATTATCAAGGTAATACTGTTAAAAATTGAATGTCAAATCAGTTATTAGATACCTCTAGTTGATTCCTGAATATAAAATTTATTATTACTAATTTAATTAGAGTCTAATTCTAATTATTAGACTAATGTCCGTTTTCACCATCAATCCCTAATTTTTAAGTGACCCCTATGTAAACAAAATTCTTGTTATTTGTTACAATAGGGATAAATTAGGAACTGATGGTGAAAACGCGCATAAGACTTTGCAAAGAAGTAGAGGTTATTACGTACATTTCAATTACAATGTATGAGAGAATCAAATCAAAAAGTAGTTCAAAAGATCCAACAGACAGACATCGTTTTCTGATAATATAATTAGTCATTGTACAGACGATCAGGTGATCCGTCTGCTCGTTTGCCTCCTATCACATAAAAAAAAAAAAAAAAAAAAAAAAAAAAAAAAAAAAAAAAAAAAAAAAAAAAAAAAAAAAAAAAAAAAAAAAAAAAAAAAAAAAAAAAAAAAAAAAAAAAAAAAAAAAAAAAAAAAAAAAAAAAAAAAAAAAAAAAAAAAAAAAAAAAAAAAAAAAAAAAAAAAAAAAAAAAAAAAAAAAAAAAAAAAAAAAAAAAAAAAAAAAAAAAAAAAAAAAAAAAAAAAAAAAAAAAAAAAAAAAAAAAAAAAAAAAAAAAAAAAAAAAAAAAAAAAAAAAAAAAAAAAAAAAAAAAAAAAAAAAAAAAAAAAAAAAAAAAAAAAAAAAAAAAAAAAAAAAAAAAAAAAAAAAAAAAAAAAAAAAAAAAAAAAAAAAAAAAAAAAAAAAAAAAAAAAAAAAAAAAAAAAAAAAAAAAAAAAAAAAAAAAAAAAAAAAAAAAAAAAAAAAAAAAAAAAAAAAAAAAAAAAAAAAAAAAAAAAAAAAAAAAAAAAAAAAAAAAAAAAAAAAAAAAAAAAAAAAAAAAAAAAAAAAAAAAAAAAAAAAAAAAAAAAAAAAAAAAAAAAAAAAAAAAAAAAAAAAAAAAAAAAAAAAAAAAAAAAAAAAAAAAAAAAAAAAAAAAAAAAAAAAAAAAAAAAAAAAAAAAAAAAAAAAAAAAAAAAAAAAAAAAAAAAAAAAAAAAAAAAAAAAAAAAAAAAAAAAAAAAAAAAAAAAAAAAAAAAAAAAAAAAAAACGATAGTATATCAAGAAACTCACTGGGGATCGTTGTGTAATTATAATAGGTACATCTACAACTAATATTATGTATAGGTAATCTGACATGCCATTGACTATATTCCTATAATTTCACGCCAAATGCCACAAAGAAGGCGAAACGGATCAATCAATAGAGCACTCTGTATGGCGTCACTATTCATATGAATCTACGAGTATATTCCGTTTGATATATCGGTCTCGTATTTGTGTTCCTTCGCTGTATTATTGTTTCGTTGCTGGCCTTTCAATTTTGTGGATAGTGATATGACCAAGATAAATAACATAATGTTTGTAACGAAAATAAGGTAGTTTTTTGTTTACATTCTTAGACAGTGTCTTAGATTAAGTAATTAGTTACCTTCCTTCGGTAACTTAATGACATTCAATCTCCCTACATAGCCTTATCGCTCTCCTTCATTCCATCTAGCATATTTTCTGTCTAATACTAAAAATTTATAGCACGGTTGGACCTGTTATTCTCAGTTTCAAATCCCAGTTTATTTTTTATAGGCGAAACATTTTTCCGAGCGAAATCTATTTACGAAAGGCCCAATATTTTCCAGCTGAGGGATACACGAATATTTCTGAGGGAGGTCATTGTCAATAATGAGGAGCAATTTCAAGAGCGACCTCTGGCGGCGTATCTTGCGAGCCAGTTTGGGGGCAGTAGACTGGAGACTGAGTAAGATTTGCGATTAGTCGTTGACTGCCGAGACACTAGACACAATAGAAATAAAAATAAATTATTTGCATTTGAATTTTATTGCTAACGGTCAGCCGCGGCAGGTGTTAAATGCGGCACATGTTATGCGTGTGTGGTCATTTAACTTAGTACCTACTTGACATAACTTTTTTTAGACACTATTATTAAATACTGAAACCAACGAAAAGGTTTCTTTTGAAAATTAAAATGTAAAATCTTTATTCAATCTAGATCAATAATAATATTTGGTACTTTCAGTAACCACACGACAGCTAACGGTAGCTAACATAGCTTCTCTATAATCAGATCCTTGCTCGGGCAAACTAACTTTTTTTCTGCCTATTTTAAGTCTGCTATTCGCGGAAGGCGGTCTTATCCAACTCCATGGGGTAAGTAGTCGTACCACTACTGCTCAGACTAAGTCGCCAGTGTATTGAGCCTCATTGACCGAACATTTTGCTGAGCATTGATCCGTACAAGTGATAATGGGTCTTGTTAAGCGGTGCCAACGGATATTAGACCTTGGGAATGCTTGTTTGTTAGCAAACAACTGTGGGAATTTTTTACGTCAAAGCTACGAGTTATTACGGCATTTGTTTGAGAGTAAATAGTGACGCGTATGAGATATAACTTAATCCCGTTTCGACGTTTCAGAGGCCGAAAATTCGGTGTTTTTATGTTAGCTATTTTGCGATGTGTTCTTAGATTTGGATCGAATATACTTACAAATTAGAAGGTCATAGGATTTTTTTGTTTTTGAATAATAAGGGAAGGATTTCATATTTGGTGGAAGCCGACTGATATTATTTCTTCTATAAATTACGTTCTAGGGTATGAAAGTAAATACAAAATCCTTGTCGACTTGCCGCCCTAAATAGGTTATCGGAGTTTCCTAAAAAAATCAAACTTAACCAGCGAATTTATAGTGCCTTTTACTGAGAATCGAACCCATCCTAGATTCATGAATAATTTAGGATTATTTCATCATACGAGAAACCTAAGCAATGATTAAAGACAAACATTGTAGGTACTTACTTCAAGAAAAAACAACATTGCCCTACATTTCTTCAATCAACGCAAATGTACCCGAAATGGGAGCTCCACGTACTAACTTTACTCTACCAAAGTGCCGACCTGCGGAATTAAGTAGTGTTTCCTCTGAAAACATCTTCGAATTGGGATCATTTCTTTTTGGAACAATATTTACTTGGGGCACAATAAAAAGGTGTCAAAAGAAGGTTCTATTCAAGTTATTTTAAGGTACCCAAATAAAATCAAAATTGAAAATCTGTGTGTTTTCTGATCAGATTGTCACAACTATTAAAAGTCTGGCGTAGTTCAATCAGACTGATGGCTTTCATATTATAACAGGTGTGGTGGACGGTTGTTTTCGATACTGTGTGAGCAAACGGTTTTCTCATACAGTATGAGCCCGCACTACAATTTAAAAAAACTCTCATTTGCCTTACATACATAGCTATGGTAGAAAAAGTGACACCGTTTCACAGGTCTATCTATTCACTACCTTGAATCTTTGGTAAATAAGATAAAACTATAAGGAGATGCTGTATTAAGTTATTAACTATTCTCACTTCTTGTCACCAGTATCTGTACATTTTACTTTAAAAAAAGCTCCTATTAGAACTGTTCACATACCACTTTGTTAAGGTTGAAGTGGCTTTTCTCACTATATTTTTGAGTGAGTGAGCTTACTGTATAAACCTCCTAGAGCTCAATACCTGTTACGGGAATCGATACTGATCCCCATGAGCTGTCTTATCAAATAACCGTTAACATTCCATTCGCAAGGCTTCTCAGCACTCGCTCACGTAATTGAAAGAGTGGTTGGGTCAAGTACATTGGGTCTTATATAGCACTAGCTTTTGCCCACGGCTTTGCGCGAATAGATTTCAGAAACTGGGATAAAAACCATCCTATGTTTTTCTTGGCTCTCAAATTCTCAACTCACACTATCTCCATACTAAAATTGGTTCAGTGCTTGCGTTCATTCGTTCGTTTCAGCCAAATGACGTCCACTGCTGGACAAAGGCTTCCCCCAAGGATTTCCATAAAGACCGGTCCTGCGCTGCTCGCATTTTGTGGTTTACCTAAGTGTGATAAAATAACAATAAAGCAATTCTAAGAAATCACATTGAAATGTCTAGTACCCATAGTACAAGCTTTGCTTAGTTTGGGACTAGAAGCGCAGTGTAAAATGTCCAAGGATATTTATTTATTATTATTATTATTTATTATTTATTATTATTATTATGTAGATATGGATTCTACATCCAAAAATCAATAAAGGTGAATGTAGTTTTACATTTCCCATTAATTTACGTGAAACACGAGTCTATTTTTGAGTCCCACAATTATAAAAGCGGTTTTGATTTTGTTTGTTTGTCAGATTTCCTTGCGTATACCGCAAAGCACAATGCTGATGAATTTTGATAAAAATAAAAGAAAAAATATTTATTCATTTCATGATTTTTTGGAAGTGCCTATGGGGTTTGAAAAACATTTAAGGAAGATAGAAGGGTGGTTAGATACATGCTCGTATGGTACGAAAGAAAAATGTGGGACGAAAGGTTGTATGAGGATCCTATAATATTTTGGTGTTGATTTCTGGTGATCGCCCCCAAAGCACTGCCGTTAAGAGCACGATATCATTAGTTTCTTTCAGCCAGATGACGTCTACTGCTGGACAAAGGCCTCCCCCAATGACTGCCACAATCACCGATCCCGCGCCGTCCCCATCCAAGCACCTCCCGCGACCTTCACCAGATCGTCCGTTCACCTAGGAGGAAGCCTGACCACATTAGGTCTTTCGGCCCATGGTCATCATCATCATCATTCAGTCCACTGCTAAACATAGGCCTCCTTCAAATTTTTTCCATGTTGATCGATTGGTAGCGGCCTGCGTCCAGCGCCTTCCTGCTACCTTTATGATATCGTCGGTCCACCTTGTGAATGGTACATGGACCCGAGAACTTTTCTTTTTTTCGAGCAAAGAGTAGGTACGATAAAATAATGTCTTTTGCTGCCAATGTATACAAACATGACCTCTGTAATATAATTTGCAAAACTTCTGAACCGTATAACGCGATCATAAAGAGGAAGGAACTTGGGAAAATGCTATAATGAGGTCCTTTTGAAGACGTTTGATTTCCCTCGCAGGCTATTAAGGTGTATTGTTGTATTTTATTATATTATTGGTTATTGAGAAGGTTTAGAAAATTCGTTGAAAAAAGCCAATAATTAACTTTATTATTTTCTCCGATACTAGATTTATTTATTTATTTTATTTATTTATTTATTATTCATTATTGAGCAATTACATATTTGATCCAAATAGCGTCCTAAATCCTTTTTAGGATTTTAGATAGAATAACTTTTATTTTTGTTGTCCGTCAGACGGTCATCACGATCATCATGGTCATATCAGCAAATGGGTACAGACAGATAAAATAAGAAAATATTCGGCACAGGTTTTTTCCTAATAATTACTACAACTCGATGTAGTTGTAAGTTGTAATGTTGCTGTTGTTCTTAGCGTTTCTTCTCCGATCAAAACTTATGCCTATTTCTAAATATGGGACATAATTTCACCCTTTTAAAATCTATTTTTGTGTATGAATGATACTTAAGCCATCAAACCAAATGCCTCCAAATAACGAAATCAAAATATTGCCTCAGAATTCAGAAAATACGCATAAGTAGGTCAATCTACTTAATAAATACAAAAGAGCTAATAAAGGTAAATATTAGATTCTGATCAAAGATCAAGGAATAGGCAAGATATTAGAACCGCAAATACGAGTATAGCCCTTCGGAATTTATCTGGAGAACGCAAGAAAAATTATTCACAAGTGAAATTATACCTTAGAAAAGTTCCTGGTACGCGCTTTGAATCGCAAAAAGATGATCATTTAGGGTCTGCGCACATTGGGCCGAGTTATACTGGTGTGATAAATAAATTAAAATGACATTCCACCAGCAGCTGGTTCCAGCATTCCACCGGGAGCTGCTCCCACTAAGCGTTTCGATGACTCTTTTATAATGCGAACAGCAAGGGACTGGAATTCGCTGCCTACTGCTGTCTTTCCCGATGACTATATCCGGACCTTTTCAAGGCGAGAGTGAATAAGCACTTACAGGGCAGATATGTACCTACCATCCTAGACTGCATCCCACTTAACATCAGGTGCGATTGTGGTCAAATCCGCCACAGATATTTCTATGTAAGACGACGCAATGACACCGAGGCTGGTTGGTAGCGGTCTGCATCCTTTCTTTTCTGCTTTCAGTCTTATTCTGAGTTTATTCAGACTGAATGGTAGCTATTTTATTGATATCTTATCCGAAATTATCATAAAGGCAAGAGCTTCTTAACATACTCATAATCTGCTTTGTACTGAATTTCTAGTTCTACCCGCGTGAAAACGTTACAGAAACAGATTTACATTCTCATCGTGCATTAAAGATAGTGTATTTAAATAAAAATATATCTATAACCGAAAATAAACATTTTACTAACAGTAAATCGAGATCGCTACTAACCAAGTAGGTGTGAGACTTTATCACGCTATTCGATTCGTATTCACACTACGGCGCCGGCAAACATTCGAATATTATATTCCTCGAGGTATTCCGATCTCACGTATATTTGCCGCCGAAAATATCATTTTTCATGTTTCCCCTTGACCCTGGTAAATATTTTGTTGTGTTGGTAATGCGGTTTTTCGTTTGGATGCTTCTATTGATGTGGATGGTTTTTTAACGACTTGAAGAAGTTAAGTTCTTTATTCGATTATATTGTTTTGTACCTACCTTTGTAAAATTATGAACTAGTGTGCGTCGATTTTGCACAAAGAATCGCAAAAACTTTGAATAAAATTAAAATCCTTTGATTTTTAAAGAAAATCATTATTTCAGCTACAGGACGTCTCTCAATGATTTTCAGATTAGCCGCTTGGCAGTTGCCTGCATCCAGCGCCTTCCTGCAACCTTTATGAGATCGTCTGTCCACCTTGTAGCCCGGCATTAATGTATAGTAATCTATGAAAACTTAGCGTATAAGTTTTGAAGTCATTAGGGATTTCAGAATGCTAATTAAAAAGAAAAATGAGGCACTTAAGAATTAAAATCAACATATCCGTTAAATTAAAATGTTTGAAGGAAGTCCCGAATCCATTACTGGGTCATTAATATGTAAATAGAGATATAATGTTCTGCAATACCGAGTAATGGCGTTAATAAAAATGAATTTACATCAGCAATAGAAGCCATTAAGGAGAAAACCTTAAAGTATGTTAATGAAAAAGGGCTACTATAAAGTTGAAAATTAAAAGATAAAAAGATTTGGTATGCTTAACTGCATAGCTTGCATCAATATTTATCCGACTGATATCCTATTCTACTAATATTATAAATGCGAAAGTTTGTGTGGATGTCTGGATGTTTGTTACTCTTTCATGCAAAAACTGCTGAATGGATTTGGATGAAACTTTACAGTATTATTGTTTATAACACAGAATAACACACAGGCTATAATTTATTACGATCTGTGACAAACCAAATTTCACGCGGGTGAAGCCGCAGGCAAAAGCTAGTAAATAATAAGGATGACTTGGCAAACTTCGTACTGCTTGTTTATTAAAAATAATCTAAGATTCTAATGGTGAAAGAATTCCAAATTTTACAAATCATCAAATCTTTCCTCTTTAAATTAGTTAGATACTCGTGAGTATTTATATTAAACCCTTGAAAAAAAAAACGCTAGTACTCGTGCTATTGTGAACTCTTGATAGAGAGGCTTACAAAGTGACTGAATTTCTTGCGCTACTTTTTCTCAGAAACAGCCTATTTGTTGTCCCAAAGCAGTGGTAATACAGGGACGCATAAAAGCGCTTTTTAAAAGCCTATTTGCAGGAATTAAACTACGAGTACTTCTAAAACCATTAACTGTGTTAAAATCCAACTTAGAGATACAAAGCTTTGTAACTGAAAGCTTAAAGCAAGTGGCAAGCTTTGGTGCAGCTTCCTTGCTCTACCTATTGTGGTGGTAAGAAACGTAGAGCTCGAAATATGAAGCCGTATTTTGTAGCTTTCGAAATCAGAGTTGAAAACGTATCGTGGGCTACATCGATATCCCTACCTACTTGTTACAGTACGTGGGATGTAGAGTTCTTGTAATATTTATTTTGTTTTATTACCTACTTAAATAAAAGCAGGATTGCATCAAGTAATATTTTATTTAATTTATATAGTGTTCACGGTACGACATATTAAAAAAAAAACAGGTAGGGCTCACGTGTTCTTATTGAGTACAAACGATTCGGTACAATATAATAAAAGGTAAAATGAAGATAGGTATTATTATTTGCAAGATCACCTATTCTACGTATTACAGGTACCTTCAATAATTGAAAAAAAAAGGGCTATAATGTTATTTCAGGTCGATTAAAATCCCTCAGGGCCTCGAAGAAAAGGGATTATTCGTAAAACATATTCAAACCCCTAAAGGATGCTCCTTAAATGTACAGTAAAACTCAAATTAAACTCTAGATCTTTATTGCAGAATAGCGCGTATTACCACTGCATAAGTTTCCAGTGTAAAGCTTGATATGCTGCTATCTATTGGGGAGACGGAGGTGAGTTGTTACTTGTAACTTATTTTTTAAACCTAATAACTATCAGCTAGATCGCAACAGCGCGCATTTGCTAACTCGACATTTGAACTAGAAACGCACACTGTTAGGAGATCGTAGTTACTACGAGCTCGTAATAGTCCTTATTTGGAACTTATTAACTACTAGCGACCCGCCCCATCTTCGAATGTGTGCTAAGTATATAAACCTTCCTCTTGAATCACCCTATCTATTGCAAAAAAACCGCAACAAAATCCGTTGCATATGTAGTTTAAGTTCTAAGCAGACATAGGGACAGACAGCGGAAAGCGACTTTGTTTTATACTATTAGTGACTACGTAGTAGACTGTGGACGTAGTAGACAAAATAATTCTCCTATGAGTTACAACTCACCCCGGTCTCCCCTACCGATGCGGTCAAGCGTGCTTCCTCATTGGTATGCAGAAGCGCTGCAGACATGCACGTTACCGCGGCTTGTAATGTTATTAGTTGCCAGATGGTGGGTAGTCGGTGGAATTTCGCTGACGTGCTTCCGGATAAGCTAAAAAACAAACGACAATGCAGTAGTGCGGTTGGTGGAATGTATTAAGTGTCATACATTCCAACCGCACTGCTACTTTGTCGCGTAAAATTTGCCTACTCAAAATTACCACATCTGCATTATGGATGCAAAAAATAATCCATTATTGGTATTTTAAGAATGTTTAGATGGATTGTAATTTTTTTTATCCACAACGAGGAAGCTCTTGGCCTGTATCTCACCTTATGGTAAGTGATGATCAGGCCGAAAGTGGAAGCGAGCTTCATCCGGAATCCTCAACCACGGAGGAACTGCGGCAGTTAGAGGTAAGATAGCCACGCAACAATGCGTTGTTGTTATGGCGGCGGACTTAGGTAAGATGGTGGTAGCTAGCCAGGCGGACTTAGAACAAGCCCTACCACCAACCAAACCGAACAGAAAAATCTGCCCCCACTAGGGACCGAACCCGGGACCTCTGCGTCTGAAGCAGGTGGTCTTACCACTACACCCAGAAGCGGTTTGAGACATACATGAGTACAAGATATAATTATTGCGGATAAGTAGTCTTATAATGAAAACACATTTGGAGCTTGTTATTTTAAGCTATCAAACCTTTACGACGGGTTCCTTAAACTTTGTATCACAGCAAATTCATTATCCGGTTTTTCCGAATTAATTTATCCCCCTTCACATGGGCTAATTAGTTTTGTTTCCATTTACACACGGCCAATTACGTTCTTGGATTCCAAATTGAAAAACTCCCTTTTCGGGTACGGATTGTGGTCTGCCGCAATACGAAAAGCTACGTTCTGTTTAGAATCCTCTCATTTCAATCCACTTAGCATGGAATAATTTTATTCTTATGCCTTGAAATCGAGAGCGAGCATAACCTGAGATGGAACTGCAGACGATGGTCCAAGCTAGGACTATTGTCCTACGGCTCCGTTTCATTAGGCTACTGTGGACACCGTCGGGTTTTAGTGGTTAGGCTCCACTCTTCTAACGGGGAGAGTCCCACATAGCCCACTGGTCGTCCCCATCGGCCAGTGGTATACAGTTCAGACTAATTTAAGTTTTTCCCGCAAATATTGGTTGACAAAGTCAAATACTAATGAAAACTTAATAGATAACATTGGATGACATAATGATTTTTGCCCCACTTGAGACGCAGCGTTTGTATAAAGATAGATACCTACATAGGTCTAGGTGCAACTCAATTAAATTCTTGACTCGTTTCACAATTTAGACCTCTTCCGTTCCAATCTTTGTTTTGAATTTGAAAGTATTCCTTGCACGTCCTATTTTGAATTCTGCGTTTGACCCGCAGTTGATGTGTTTATTTTGAATTACTTTTTACCCTTTCTGTTTAATTCAAAGTTAACGAAATGACTTCAAAATTTTGGACAAGTTATTTAAAATAGTACACATTCAGAATGTATTCCTTAACGATGTAAAATTGTCTACTTATCTATACTTAATATTATAAAGCTGAAGAGTTTGTTTGTTTGTTTACTTGAACGCGCTAATACCAGGAACTACCGGTCCGATTTGAAAAATTCCTTCAGTGTTAGATAGCCCATTTGTCGAGGAAGGCTATAGGCTTCACGCTACGAGTAATAGGAGCAGAGCAAAAACGAAAAATGTTGCGAAAACGGGTTTTCACGCGTACGAAGTCGCGGGCACAGCTAGTAAAAAAATATAGTGACTAACCTATCATTATCTAAATAGGCATCTTAATAGGTAACCCTTTTTCTGATACAGTCAAGTAAGATGAAATAGGCAAGAAAACTAACCCTTGATTGACAGATTCAGATTCACGATAGCTTCATGAATTGAAGGTATTTACGTCCAAAAAAGGTCGGACTTTGGAATTAAAACGGCCGCTAATGTCACTTCGTTTAGGGGTGTAAAGGCCAAAATGGGAATGGGTCGAAAACATGGGACCGTAACGGAATGTGTGGCCAAAAGTCGACTCGGGCCGCATAAAAGCAATTTAGCTTGGGCTAATTCAGTTGGCAGACCTCCGCGTTACGCGATCCGCGGAGCTTAGAATGTAAAAGCTGAGTGCTGTGCTTTGCTCAGGCCCATTCCAAATGTGGCTTTTGATGCACTATACATTAGTATACATGTTTGGTTTCAAAGCCTAAATGGCTTGGATTTAGAGTTCATATTATCGTATTCCCTCGTTGTAAATGGCAAGAGAATAAGTCTTTTTTGTATTTGTATTACTAAAAGGTAATTATTTCCAACTAGACCACTTGATTTCTTCCATACGTTCTGACAGTAGAATACTAGTGAAAACGTATGCAATTAATGATAATTATCCGGGATTTTATGGATAATAAAAAAATATCTGAAACCGTTACCGTAACCGATTCAAAAGTTTCGGATTGTTTCAGATGTAGGCAGTTTAAATTGTTTTCATATAGCAGATTTACCTTTACAATGCCATCTAATATCAATTTTTATTTTTTATTTAAATATGTATATTCGACGTAAAGTGTGCGGCCATGAATGAACCGTGTTGGACACCTATTGCAAAATGTATTCTAAAGCATAGATATCCGTAACCGTAACCGAAACTTTCAGATATCCGAAATAAAAAAAATATCCGTAACCGTAACCGAAACCGTTAAAATATTATTCCTATATCCGTAACCGTATCCATAACCGAAAATACATATCCATAATATCCATAATAATTATATCATTTTTGTCTCCCTTTATGATAAATGCAGGACCTTGTCGGGTCGAAAGACGTAGTGTGGGTTGGCCCCTTACTAGGGGGACCGACGATCTGGTGAAGGTCGCGGGAGGTGCCTGGATGCGGGCGGTGCAGGACCGGTTGTTGTGCAAATTCTTAGGGAAGGCATTTGTCCAGCCGTGGACGTCATTTGACTGACTCGAACGAACGAACGATCGAAAATACAATATATTTGGCCTTATAATCATTACGGTTGGACAACTTATTTAATGCATTTGGTTAAGCCCCAAAAATCTAATAAAAAGTATGAAAAAGGCTAACAAAAATAAAGTTGCCATCCACCAATAATACTTTTCGCCAACTTTTAAAAACTGCCGTTCCAGCAAAGATTGAACTTCGCGTGAACATACAGTTAATTTGCTCATTAGTATGGCAACACTGTCACTATTCCCCAAGAAGGTGTTCGTGTTGCCAACTTTCTGTTCGGAAACTGGTCCAATTACCACCCACGGAAGGATCTTTATTTATTTTTTGGGGAGGTTTTTGAAAGATGGAGTGTATCTTTTTAATCCCCATTTCAAGGGAAAATCTTTTATGGGCGAAGAAGTTAATTAGTACAGTTTTTGCCATTCAGTAGGTATAATAGCATTTGCCCAATAGTACGAGTATGTACCTACAAGCTAAGTGAAGAGTTGTTTTGCGTTTTGTTGCATGTCTTGTTAGTGGCTTGAACTAGGTATTTAGTTGTTAATAAATGAAAATTATGCAAATTTTGTGATTTACGAAGAGATGCTGCATAGGTAGGTAAGTTGTATACCATATAACTATAGGTGTATAGGTGGCATAAATTGTACTGAAAGAGAACAACATTTTCACAACGTGGCAAAATTTACTCAACAAGAAGCGTATTCTGTAGATTTAGGCGAACAATTTCAAGATCAATCATTTTGAACGCTTTACAAGTATTCCATACATCGTGTGCCAAGTGTACAAAGTGCGTTATTTTTGGAGACTAAGAAAGTGTAGGTAATAAATAAAAGATAAAATATATTAACCCTAAATAGACGTACCAGTCCTAAAATTGTAAGGCATACCTACCTACTATAACTTGCTTACTTAACAAGGAATGTTTTCAAACCTGAAAAAGTCGTACAGCAAAAGGAGCAGTCGTAATTGGGACAGCTAAAGCAAAAACTAGCACCGCCAATTAATGGGGCGGCGAGCAACCGCTGATAAAACTTTGTTTACTTTTAGAACGATATACAGTTCATTTTTGTGTAGAAAAATAAGGAATTACCTACCACATAAGGCATTATGTTATTATAATGTATAAATTAATAAAATCATCATCATCAAATTTGATTTCTTATTCTCGTTCAGTATCTTAGAGAATTGGGCATAGCTGAAAATCAGTGTTGCAAGGATCTCTCCTTACAACGTAGACTGAGCCAGGTCCAATTGCCTTCGGTGTACCTTATGTAGTTGCAAGGCTCAACTTCCTGTACCTATGTATAATTATAGTTTGAAGGCAATACATTTTTTTTATCATTTCAGCCACAATATGTCTACAGCTGAACATAGGCCTCCTTCAACGATTTCCAGATTGTCCGGTTGGTAGCTAGCTACCTGCATCCAGCGCCTTCTTGCTACGTTTATGGATCGTATGTCCACCTAGTTCTTATATAATAATAATTTGAAGATTTATCTAAATCCGTTTAGTATTTTTTTGCGTGAAAGAGTAACAAACTTCCATCCTCACAAACTTTCATATAGGATAAGAGTACTTAGTAAGATCATTACTAGCTTAGCCCACATGGATATCAATATCAATCTCTTACAGAATTTATCGCACTCGTATTTCAGTACTAACGTAAGTAAAAACCCCTCAGTACTTAAGGGTTACGAAAATTGTAACAGAAAACAGTACCACAATTAACGAGGCCCGCGCAAACACAACCGCGGGTAAGTTGCCCTAAACTTTGTTGAGTAACGAATACGCTACAGGATGGAATATAAGATGACTCTGAAGTAATTGGAAGTTGTATTATGGTGTTACACTGGCGGTAAAGGAGTTAAGACTTTTTATAAAGCGTTTTAGTGTGACTTATTGCTTGACAACAACTGGTTACATACTGTACATAATATTGAGTACTGTAGTCTGATTAGAAAACATAATTTTTGTAACAGTCACCCTAGTAACGAATACGCTACAGGATGGAATATAGGATCGCTCTGAAGTAATTGGAAGTTGTAGTACGGTATTACACTGGCGGTAAAGGAGTTAAGACTTTTTATAAAGCAAATTAGTGTTTTTAGTGTGACTTATTGCTTGACAATAACATGGTTAATAAGCACACAACATAATACAGTCATTTACTTATTACCTAGTTCCTAATAACGAATGCAAGATGGAATACAGAGGGCTGAGTGTGAGTTACCATCAAACGCGCTTACTATACTCAACATCAAATAAACCGCACCTTCCGCGACGCGAACTTTAACGATTTTCTTCTGACACAATCGTGGTGCCCCAACAATATTGGTGTCATTTGAAAGCCCAATAAATATCCTTAAAGAAAAACACATTTAATTTCTTAATAAATGATTAACATATACCATAAATGTGACTTGAAAAAATACCTCACTTTGGGCCCACCTATGGGATCAATTAGACAATTTTTTATGGTTATAAAACCAAATAATGATTTCACGTGTCCTCTTTAACAGATGGATAGCAATTAAACCCAACTTAACAGTTTCATAGCCATAAAAGTTGGCTCTAGCGTAACTATCTATTTTTTGAAGAAGTGACTCTGGATCCTGCTAAAGACACATTTTTGATTTAAAAACCTTTCCTTTAATGAAATGAAGGTTAGAACTAGGCTTTTAAATGGTACCAATATTGGTAGGAAGTGGGGATGCATACGTTTGAAAATGCTTGTCGCGGGAGGTGCGATTTATTTGACGTCGAGTGTAGTTAGCGCGTAAAAAAGTGACAGTAAATTAATGTATGACGGATTGTACAGCGCCCCTAGCGGAAACGTTCAAGAACTAAAATATTCATACGTATTTGATGACGTTTTATGTAAACTCACACACAGCCCACTGAAGTAATTGGGAGTTGTAGTGCGGTCTTACACTGGCGGTAAAGGAGTTGAGACTTTTTATAAAGCAAATTAGTGGTTTTAGCGTGACGTAACTTGCCATCTTGTGGAAATTCTTCCCGTTCTTTGGTTGAAACAAATGAAAGAACGAAGGCTTCAACAAGGTTACTATACAATAAAATTGTAGAGTACAAATTGGGGATGTACTAGATACCTTCTGTAGTATATTGGTTAGTACAACATTTAAGTATTATTTAATTCAGGTAATCAAGGAACCTACTACCTGAACCAACCTACCTGTCAAGTTCAGCCTTCCAGGATTTTATTTAGATAATAATAATTTTCATTATGGATATGACAGGTTAATCAAAACCTCAAGCTGATGTAGGTAATAAGATTGATTATAATTTTATTTAAAACATTGTTATTAGATACAGATTGATATTGTGCTGTGTACTATCCTTAAATAAATAAATAAATAATATTTTACAAAAAGTAAAAGACCGGACCAAAATGTTCCTCTTTAACATTACCACAGTTGAAACAAAATAAAACGATGACAGTAAACTTTTAAAAAGAAACCAGTTATTTCTGTCAACGTGAAATTGTGAACTCCGTCAGTTTATTATAATGCGTGAGAGTGCGTGAGAGTTTAATCTAACTACGTCAGATTATAATCTGACGGAATTCACAATTTTACGGCAAAATTTTCACCACGTTCTCCAACTTTTCCTAAAAGACTACTTACCTGACCATGCGACGTTAAATTCCGCAGTTCCTACCACTGAATAGCACAGTGGGAAGTTGCGAGCGAAAATAAGAATCGAATAATTCCAGCAATAAAAGTTATAATTGGTCCGGGCCACCGATAGACCTGTGGCGTGGAATGTGCCGCACAGTGGGCAATGGAGACATCACGCTCCGGTAGTGCACTGGGTAAGGTAAGAAGAAAAATATTAAAATAAACCATTATTTTTAAGAGATCTGATCAGAAATGAGGAGATCCGTTAACGAACTAAAGTCGCTGACATAGCCCAACGGATTAGCAAGCTGAAGTAGCAATGGGCAGTGCATATTACGCAGACGGCTGATGGGGCAGCAAGGTTCTGAAGTGGAGGCCACGTACCGGAAACCGCAGCGTAGGACGTCCACCTACAAGGTGGACAGACGACCTCATAAAGGTAGGAAGACACTGGATGCAAGCCGCTACCAACCGGTTGGAAATTATTGGCGGAGGCCTATGTTCAGCTGTGGACTTCCTGTAAATAAATAATGGTGATGATGATTATTTTGATGCTTTTTTTTAATGCATAACAAGACAGGTATTTGACCGCAATCACACCTGGTGTTAAGTAAGATTCAGTCTAGGATGGTAAGTAGGTACATAATCTGCCCTGTAAGTGCCTATTTACTAGTCTATGTTATTTAAACAAGAGCCGTAGATTATAATGAAAGTTACTAAAGCCTGGTCCGTGAGCACGTAGAATTTTGTCCAATGACCCCAAGCTACCCATCCTTATCGCTTGCGCGTAATTGTATTGCTGTCGCGACTGTGCGACGCGCGCTCGCAGTGAGTGTGCGAGCTCTACGTGATCACGGATCAGGCTTTACACGTATAATTAAACCATAAAATACATAAAAAAAACTTAGACTTTTTTTCTATTTGCCTTGGAGATTTCATATTTTAAACTATTATGTTGCATTTTTACTATAAAATTATCACTTCACGGGATTTATTGCAACAATGTTACTAATTATATTATTAATTTACCGTTAAAATAGATATTGTTGCAATAAATCCCGTAAAGTGATAATTTTGGAGATTTCAGTTTAGTTTATCACCAGAAATAAATATTTTTAATTTTCAGTTTACTTGTGCTGACCGTACCATCACTTCTGTCCGATCTTCATTATACAGCTCCGTGAAGTCAATTTTACTGAACATTTAGATAAAATTGCTTTCAGTAAGCACTCTACCCGCAACCATCTGAGCTATTTCTATCCTCAATGTGTGGATCGGGATAGTATTGGTAGGAAATGCGGTTTGAGTTAAGTTTTGATACGGTTGAGTTTTGTTTACTTTTGTTTGTACAGGACTTTTTCTTTTTCTATTTTGTTAGTGGCCTTCTTTGTTTTCTATAACTGAATTCACGAGATTTCATAAAATATTTATTAGAGGATTATGTGAAAGCGATCGTATTCACCTCACCGCTCTGAAGATAATTATTTTTGACAAAACAATTATTACCTACTATTAATTTCAATTTAAATAAACAATGAGTATTAAGTGTGTATAATTGAAATTCGATTGAAAGGTCTTTACTAAGGGATGAGTGTGAGTTTTAATGTATGACGGATTGTACAGCGCCCATACCGGGAAACGTCCAAAAACTAAAATTTTCATACTTATTTTTTTTTTTTTTAAACGCGCTCACTAGTGACTGCATTTGATGTAAACTCACACTCAGCCCACTGAATCTAAATGTCAGAAGAGAACTTCTTTCCAGACATACAGGTTGAATCAAACTATTAAATTATAAATACAGTCGGTAATGTCAAATAGACTGAGTTTTAGATTTGCCTGTCCCATGGGAATTGAACCCTCCAACCTCCAACCTTGACCGCGGAGTTGTCAACCCACTGTGCGACATCTACTGTCAACTTATAGCTTCCCACAGATTACATTTCGCCACAAAACAATTTTGCGCACACTTATCACTGGCCGCAACGTTGTAAGGTGAGGGAAAAATAAAATCGCAGACGTCTGACGTAAAATATTAGCGACCCTCGTCAGCAGACGTCGTGACGCTTGATAGTGTTGTCTGGAATCAATAGTCGAATATCGATAGCTGAACAATTTAGTAGACCGATAATCAACCTCGTAGTTTCGGTAGAGCCACTCTCATACACCACTTTGTCTCAAACCTCTGTTGTGTACTGTGCTATCATGTCATTATTGTCCCGTTTTGAGACAAAATTATAATAATACTTTATATCTACCTATCTATCTTTTCGCGGATGTTGTAAAAGGAGCAAGTATGAGAACAACAGGCTTCCCCAACTCGTCGAGTCTTCACGGGCCAAGTCACTGAAGACTCAATCCCTTCGGGCCAATAATGTAGTGTCAAAATCTCTATTTGCTATTAACAAATTAAAGTCAATTAGTCCCTGCAGTAGATACTAAATTACCTGAATAAGACGATGATTGATACCATGGACACCATGAACCTGGATGTTATGGATGAGTTGAAATTTCGTAGTAGTAAGTACTATCGCAATGAAACGCTGTTGTTATAATCATACGCGATTATATAACCGTAGGCCTGATAGTTTATCTATCGATAGTTTAACAACACTATAGCACATCTCCGCATACTTCCACGATGATTTGAAGTGTACGTGGTAACAGCGAGGGTTTGAGCACCTTGTTATTATACGATTGTTCTTTGTTTTGTGAAGATGTTTCTGGAAATGTGTCTTATAAAATAACTAGGGCCTGGACTCAACTACCTGTATAAAAAACATTTTTGCGCCTACAGATCACCCTTTTCTCGCTTATTTTTAGCTTTTAGATGTAAACGAATAGATACCTACATCGTAATGATGTTTATTTCTAACTAGCGGCCGCCCACGACTTCGTACGCGTGGATCCCGTTTTACCCCCTTAGGCGAGATGATAGAATTTAAAAAAAGTACTGCATGGTTCATTGTTGTTAGAAAAAAATGTAACACGTGGAATTTGACATACTTTAAGTTACTTAATTTTGACCTGACATTGTTGTTTTAGACGAAGACTGAGATCCGTATTTTTTGTCTTCGTCACTTTGCTATTTTAGATAAAATACTAAATATTGTGCTCGCAGTTTATTGAACTTATCTCAGTTTATTGAACTTATCGCAGTTTATTGAACTTAGGTAGAGGAAGTTCTGAACTCCATAAATTGCCACTCTGGAATCTACTCAATAATAGATCATAGGCTTGAAACTTTTAACTAAATTTTAGAATTCTTGAAAAAATAGTTCATTCATGCTCATTCATAACAAAGTAAACTTTAAACCTAATCAATTGGAAGAAAATCTAAACCTTTTCCCCAAAAACGGCTAAAATCTTTCCAAAACGCCATAAAACCTCCCACAACTGTATCAGAAACTTAAATAGCTTCTAGTTCGGTTCGACACGGCTCCAATGTGCCTGCAATCCCACATCCCGTCGAACCGTATCACGTCAGAGAAGTGAGTTAGTTTGCTCGTGTTGGTGCCGCGAATGTCATTATGTAAATGTGTGTTAAATAAGCATTAGTAGGCGGTATAGCGCAGCTGTTGTATTACTTTTAGATCTGTTAAGGTAATGATTGCAGCCTTTATAGAGCTGTTTGTTTGTTTTTAAGTGTAAACTAGTGAACTTATAGATGATTATGGGAGGGAACATATCTAGGTACTTTTGTAAAGAAAACCTTGAAAGGGTCAAATAATATTTACATACAGGTAATTCAAACCCTTAAATAGGAAATAAAATGTTAGAAGGAATCACTTTTTCACTTAAAAAATACCAATAGAAAGACAAGAATCTAATTAAAAAATCTAGACAGTAAAAATAAGTGCTAAAGACTGATAAAATAAAAAGTAATCATAGTAAAACTATCTGACATCATCTCTAAAAACACTGAGCAAGAGGAACTTGACACACTTAACCTACATCAAAACATGCTTTGTCATGTTTCCTCTCAAAAATATCCTCCACCTCCATTGTATTGTAGCACCGAAGGCAACTCACCTATCTATTTTCGCTTCCTCGATAACATCTGCCCTTGATACGCCACCAAATCAGATTATACTTTTTTGTAGCAAAAGCGAACCTATTTCCACGGCATAAGAGCCACAGTGTTTACCTTTATGTGCCTCGTCACGCCAGTTCAGCAAATGATCTCAATTTTCGCAATGGGTAATAAGCTCATCACTTTCCGCTAGAACACAACTTTCAATAATTTGCAACGCGGAAAATTCCCCAGGAAATATTCTCCCGCCAATTGAAACTTTTCGGATAAAAATTCCCCTCCCAATGCGCACTTTTAATTTTTCGCTGGAAACTGTGATGTTTTTTTAATTAAAATGAATAATTAATTTCATTTCGCGAAAGCACGTTTGTATTTGATGGAATTTTAATGAATAATCAGTGATTGGATTGTTGTACCTTTAAATATTTAAGTAATATCATTGTTATAAAACACTGTTGTATTTATGTGTGCATGCAGGAGCAAACTTTGAAGGTGTAAATTATAGCGATTTCGCAAATACAATAAAGCTTAAAATGTGGTCGTGCTTCCCCTGTAAACAGAGGTGTTCACAGGGCTCCATACTCGGACCTCTTTCACTCGACTTTTCATTATTTTTAAAGACTAGGATGACAGCCTTCACATTAAATGGGGTTTACTTTTAGATTTAGTATGTCCATATTTTTCTGCTAATATGGGCTTCTCCAAAAAGAGCACTCTTGTTCTTCTTGAAAAAATAGTTGCATGTTTAAGCACGAGTATAACAAATGTGTGTGGGTTTGTTCTTATCAGTATTTCTTGAATTTGAATATCAGATTCATTTTCATTGCTGCATTGGGATTGTTAAAAACGTTGGAGTGGATTGTATTATAGAGATAGGCCTGCCGGTGGTGATATTATGCTAGAAACAAGCAAACACTCCAAAACAGGGCCAAAACAGTGTATTGCTCAAGTCATTACCACTAGAACACGAGAGTACAAAAGCCAACTTCAAAATCAATCAATCTAAAACAATATTAAAAAAAAAGTAAAAAACCATAAACAATTATCAAAAGAGGATTGCTGGCCAAACTGCCAGCAACATCAGATCTTTTAATTTGACAAATCCACATATAACTTCACCTCCTCAGCTCATAAAAAGGACTACAATATTTATTAAAAACAATGAATTCCATGTAAATCCAAAGCGAGAAAGATTTACGCATCTCTGCATTCCGAGTCATTATTTATAACCACATAAGATTCAAGTTTTCCTCAACTCAGTATCCCCGTGGGACACCCTACCTATCTCTGTCTGGAGCTGGGACAATTTTCCGGGAAATAATAGCTTCATCTTGTATCAGGGAAATGTGGGAAAAAAGAATTTGGGATTTGTTCTAATTGAACGAGGTGGCATTGCAGTTTCTGGAGAACTTTTGGCATTAAGAATTTTTATGGCTTGGAATTGGAATGACAACTGGAATATTGCCTTTGCTTTTTTTGATAATAACTTTAAGACTATGAAAAATTGTAGCAAGGAAACAATTAAAAACAACATGATAATAATAATATACGAGTAAAAATCTCAATCGACACGTTTATAGATTGACTAGCAGCCGCCCGCGACTTCGTACGCGTGGATCCCGTTTTACCCCCTTCATCTATCTTACGCGGTTTAGATTTTTTCATACAAATGTTTTTTCCCGCTAACTCCCGTTCCCGTGGGAATTTTGCAATATCCTGTGTTGTAACTAAGCTTTAAGTTTACTAAGGCCTACCTGAATGCCAAATTTCAAGCATCTAACTTAAGCGGTTTAGATTTTTCATACAAAAGCGTTTTCCCGCTAATTCCCGTTCCCGTGGGAATTTCGGGAATTCCTTTCTTAGTGCACCTCTACGGTACCAAAGCTACGTCCCTTCAAAACTTCAAGTGCCTACGTTTAACTGTGCGTTGATATGTCAGTCAGTCAGTCAGTCAGTCAGTTTCTCTTTTTATATATTAAGAAGATATAAAAGAGAGATCGAGGAAGCTTTCAAAACTTCTAATTATAAGTTTAATTACTTTATTGTTACCGACTCTTTAAGTGTTCTTATAGGACTCTTATAAGAATCTCTACCACTGGCCTAAAAACTGGCCATTGAAACTTGTTTTAATTTGACTGCTTCCAGAAATAAATTGATAAAATTGGATTAAATATTTGATGAGCTACATACACTGTAGCAGCTACCTTTACAGGCAAGTTAAAATTATATTTCTAGCTGAAGTGTTCAAAATTAATTTTACACGTTAACATAATTAATTACAATATCATTTAAAATGCCCAAGCTAATTAAAATAACGTGCCGTATAATTATAATTCCTATACGACCAAGTGACAATTCCCGATGCGAAAATTGGCGGAATTTCGCCGTAATTTCGCGGACTATTATGAGTGGGCGAATAAAGGCTAAATTTGGTTAAATTTAGTGCGTTCAAATTGAGCATTCTGCACTCTGGCTGCAATCCAGTGCATAGCTATTTCACACAATTATGTGATGTTACTGCCAGAATAGCAATGAGCATTTTGCCGCTGCAGCTTAGAGACAATGTGTTTTCGTTTGTGTTCTACTTCAATAAGTTGAAGGCAAAGGACAATGTTCGTTCTCCATACATTGTTTGCCGTTAGNTTTTGATACTTTACTGCTGTGCCCAGGAATCTAAGGCGGTTTCTGACAATGTCCTTTACTTAAAGTAGAATAATGGAAGTTGTAATTGTTAAGAATGTTAGTTGTGTAAATTCTATCATGATTTATTTCGTCGCAGTATAAAACAGTGCTAAAACATAACCCTCCTTCTGGCGCAGTCGGGTAAATACCGATAAAAACTCAAGCAACTGACGTGTTAGTCATGTCAGTTTATCTGATAATATCATTCGATCCACCTTTATTACATCTACATCATCATCATCATCAACATAACCGAGCCATGTAGTCTCCATCGCAGGAGGACAATCCATTTGTCTCTGGTAAATCAGGGAAGATCGTTCATCTTTATTTCGAATTAAATTATTATAAATTGACATAAATTTTACACACATAAGGAAGACTAAAATGAACTTTCATGCGGCATGGAACAACCAAAAGTACACAACAATCGTCTTAGTGCCAAAATAACAATAACCCTTTATACCTACCAAATAAAAAAGTTCCAACCAATTAACCCATAAGAAGTTTCAAAGCCAGATTAATCAACTCAAATCGTTTAACGGAATTGACGTCTCATCCTCTCCTCATCAGATCAAAGAATGTCCCTTATTTTCAGCCATAAATAGAAATGGCGACGATGCGAAAATACCCATTGAATTACCGACAAAGAACTAAACAAGATGGCGGCGAACACAACGCCACAGGTGTCAGAGCTAGATTATCTAAAGCTTTATATGGTGATATACATGCTTTATATGGTAACTCTCACAATATTCTGCAAATACTAAGTGGTGACTTAGTATTTGCAGAATATTGTGAGAGTTACCATTAAATTATACTGTGGATTTGCATTTAGAACTGACGGGTAAAATAAAATTTAAGCAGAACACAAGCTGTGTTTGCATTTGTAGAATTGTGCTGAGAGAATACTTATTTAAGAATTCTCGTTTTGATTTCACTAATGTTGCTTTCAAAAACTCGTTGAGATATTTTCTGTCTCGGTTTTACTTTTAGAAAAAAAGGGTAGAAAGAAAATATAGACTTCAAACACATTATTTGTTACTAACTCGCAGCCCTTGTTAGGGCACTTGGACACGTCCCAAATATTGGTCCCAAATACTGATATGGGTACAAACTACCGGTTTGCGGTAAAATATGGGCTGATAATGAAGACGTGCGAAAGAAACTCGGTCAATTTTGTCATGGACTCAGATTTATGAAGTTGAGTAGGTATAAACGTTTTGTTTGCTTTTTTTTTATCCACAACGAGGAAACTCTTGACCTGTATCTCACCTGATGGTAAGAGTTGATCAAGCCGAAGGTGGAAGCGAGCTTCACCCGGAATCCTCAACCACGGAGGAACTGGAGCTTCCATTTCAGCTGAGAAGTCGTATCTTGAAGAGATTTGGAACGTCGTAAAGGTGCAAAACTGCCGCCAATATAATGTAATGTAATACTGAATGTGTTTGTATCAATGATATTGCAAAAGCAACAATTTCTGAAACATTTAGCCATTAGTAAGCATACAATATCAGCGATAGAGGTTAGCATCTATAAGCAAAGAGCATGATCAATGCTCCGTGGCATTCATTTTGAAGAGCCCATCACACGCCTGGATAAAGAATTAAAAATAATCCAAAATAGAGTTATTGCGATTAGCAATATCATTATCTAAAGAATCTAAAACTACTTGAACTTACTCTTTGCCTAGGTTTGCACCATGTCTAGCATGAACTGCTTGATTGAGCTGATCTAAAGATACAATTTAACCAAAAATCAGTCCATAAAAGGTTACTAACGGAACCTTGCAACTTTAATTTCGCTGTCAAAGAAACGTGGATTTAATCTCGCTCTCACCAGCTTTGCCAATTCGAAGTGTTTAAAGTAATGAGAAAAAAGCTCTCCCGATTCCATTTGCCGTGATTGTCGTGCATGGTGAAATCCGTTCGTATGTCAAAGCGGTAAAGGCAACACTTCATCATTTCCCCAATTTTGTTACTTATGTTCCCCTGAACTTTTCTCCCTGGAAATAAATGGAAAGTATAAATGGGGGAGACGTAACGTGTCATTACAGGTGAAACGTCTTTATATAGGGTGGCGTTGCAGGAACAGCTTTTAGGGAATCTGTAAGGAAAATTAAGGAAGCAAGGGATTCTTTAAAAAAATGGAAGAAATGTTTTCATGGGGCCCCTTGTTATGAATGTGCTTGAAGGAACCATAATGCATGTGAAGACTGTACTTCATCTAAGTAAGATGTAGATTTACGGATTATGGGCTTATGATTATGCGTTAAAATCATCAATGAGGTTCCAGATTTGTAAGTACCAGTACAATTATAATGTATAGTTTAAGTACAGTATCTTAACCCATTATAGACTGAGTTTTCTNGGGTTAAGTTTTTATTTTCCAACAAAAGTTCAGTAAAAATTTGTAATAATATGTGTCGATAAACAGAAAACCCCTTTCCCCAGTGAATTTTATAGCCATTTCATATCTAGTTGACAAACTAGTCTAAACCGACTCTAACAGGTGACATCCAAAACTAACTGGTTCAAACCGCTACGGTTAGACTTGATGCAATCATCGTGTGGAGGCGTGAGGAAGCTCGGATTTGGAATATTTCTGATAGCAATCGATGCGGTTCGCTAGAGCAACATTTGGAATACGGCTAGATGCGTTTTGCGTTTGTAGGTGAGTTTGGATTTGAGGAATTTATGAAACAAATACATCCGTATGTGACATTAATAATATTTTCTTACATCTGAATATCCAATAAATATATTTCCTGTGCATTTTCAATCAAAAAGTATTTAGTAATGAATGGGCTTTCGATAATAATTTAGGGCATCACAGCAAATGGTAAAGATATGGCAGAGATGGCCACGTGTTAACCTTCCTATACCCGCGCGTTGGTCTCTCAGACCGACGAACTAATAATTCGGAGTTTTTTCAAAAAGTATGAACTCTATGACTTTGCGGTTTTTAGTAGCTTCATGATTTGTGGCCTGCCATTGTTTAGTGTTGTTCGATCGCTGCCGCCAAGTGTACGTATGTCACTTTTTACTGTTATTCGGTCTGTGAGACCGACGCGGGTATACGTGTTTCTACTTCAGGTATGTTACTATTGTTTTATTTTACAATATTACTCAATAAAATGTATTGTCATATTTTAGTGGCGTTTCATATCAATTAAGTATTACTGTATTTTATTATTATTAATTTGTTTTAGCCATTTTTGTCGTCATAATGAGCGAAGAAAGGATAAGGGCGCTGTTAGAATGTGAAGATTCGGACTCCAACTATGATGACCAGAGTGACAGTGATGAGGTGGTGGATGATTTAGAAGTGCAGGAGAACAACACCGATTCTGAGCAGAAGGGTGATTTGTCAGATGCAAAAAGTATTTTTGTCATTATACGAGCATGCAGTTATGGTATATTCCGGTTATTATTCCACTGAAACCACTAGCGATAAATACTGTTTTGTTCTTTTATATTACTAAGGAGACTTCCATTTATTATATTTTATAGTAATTTTTCAGGCTTCAAAAGAAAAAAAGTTTATTTTTGTTATTAAATTTAGGCTGATGTCATATTTTGTATAAATTTTAAGTCTGATTTAAAGGCTGATTAAATCAAAATATCTATAAATATAAAATTTGTTTTAATTTTTTTTATGCAATTATAACCTTAACGTATAATTTAAAGCAAATTATAGTACAATACAGTACACAATTATACTATAAAACACGAGCTCAACTTTCGGTCTGAGAGACCGTGCGCGGGTATATGTGTAATGCTTTTTGGCGCGGGTATACAAAGGTTAAAGAAAAAAAATATTTAAGTAGCTTGCTCCAGTAGAAACTGTCAACTTCGAAAATGCATTTTTCAAAAACTGCCATTTTCTACTGTCGCAAACTGTATTTATTCACCTTGTAAAATGTTTTCTCACCAAATTCTGAAAAATAGACACCCTGTATTGGGAGGCAAAAAACGTTCCGTAATGGCCGCTCGGGAGAACGCGTGAGAACGATCCCGATTGATTATTCATGAACAAACCAGATGGTTATTATTGGGCCGAATTAAATGCATGTTTGAGGGTTACCAGGTTCGGGAGGTGTTTGAAGATTGGATTTTAGTATTTGCAGCCTTAGGTTTTAGGGGCTTTAGGTCGATTGTTGGTTGAATCAATTTAGAACATCATAATTTCTAGTCAGATGCAGGACGCTACTAATCTGTCATTTATGGAAATTATTGAGGGAGGTCTATGTTCAGCAGTGGACGTCATATGGCTGAAATGATGATGATGAGTTTCTAGTTCGAAGTCGCCTATGTTCTGGACAGTATCTAAAGACGAAATTTTAAGTCAAAAGATATTCTAAATTATCCTCTTTCGTATAAGGTTTAACTTACGTAACCCCATGACGTAACCAAATAAGAGGCATCAAAGTTGACCATTGATTGGATAGGCTTGCTCTAAAATCACATTATGTACGAGTATTAAATGGCCTCTAGTCTTGCATTCTTCACCATATCATGTAAGCACATGAAATCTACGAGAAGGTTAAAATGTTATTCTAACTTGAAGAAAACTCATACAATAAAACAAAACTCTTTTCACAATAAAAATATTTACACAAAGCCGCATTCCGTCCACATCCTGAATACTAAAGAGGCTAATTTATTTGTTTAGAAAATACCCAATCTTCTAAGGCATCCAGGGTTTCCCTAAACGGCTTGCCGTGGAATTTTACTATCCTAATAAAGATAATGGTATGTGTCAAATCCTACGCATCCAACCCTTTTTACTTCAAAGCCTCGTTAAAGCCTTAAACGTATCATAAAGGTAACATTCCAACGCATTTCTTGTTTAGGCCATAAGAAAAGTTAGTGAACATTTTATGCGTGTAATGTTACTTTGAGCCAAATGTTACTTAGTTTTTAGGCTTTACAAGGTCGTTTTGGTCTCATATAATATTTTATAGTACACAAATTACTAAGCTGTTAACCCATCTAGCTATCCTGCGAATGTATATTGCGTTAAGAATGGGTTCACAACAATAGCCCAGAGGTCGACAGGGATTAAACTACCGTCCCTCGAATTGACAGTCCGACGCCAGTTTTAAATGATTACTATCATTGACCAAGTATCCTAGTGAGTTGTATCTCTAAAAGTAGCTGCTGTATTAACTTTGTGTGCTGAGAGACGAATTTGTATGCCCATTCATTGTCTTTTGTCTCATCTAATAATATTTATTTTCTGACTAGCGGCCGCCCGCGACTTCGTACGCGTGGATCCCGTTTTACCCCCTTTTCCCGAATTTTCTTTGCTATAAACCTCACGGAGCCCGAGACCTTTCCAACGAATGCAAAACCGTGGAAATCGGTTCCTGAGTTCTGGAGTTATAGCGTCAGGGAGAAAAACCCGACTTATTTTTATATAGTAGATAATTAATTTCTCTTCTTTGTCGTCGATCTTGTGGGTTCAAACGTAGTACATTATTCTGTGCTTCAAATAACCGAAGTATAAGTGTAGTGTTGACTCAGTCAGTGCCTGAGGTCTGGGAGCGGCACGGGAGGGGTGACATTGACATAATATGACGTGACCGAGCATATAGATGACCCACGCTGAACTGTCCCTGCAAACTCAATGACAGGGGGGCGCTACCATCGTTCAACTATAATTATGGTTGTTAACATGGTAAAAATCGGAACCAGCGATCCGGTATTGACGGTGGCGCCCCACTGTCAATGTCATGGATAGGACAGTTCAGTATTTTGGAACTATACAAATTTGAATCTCGCTGACGTTAACCGTCACAAAAACACCTTCCCGTACTGCTCCCGTACCTAAGACTGACTGACTCAATTATACCTGTAACTACTTAGTGTAGAACTAAATTATGTGCCTAGTATCTAAATATAGTTTATTGGAGGGGTCACGTACTTTTTATACAGAACAACAAACTAAATTTGTACAGGTAATTTGCAAACTTAAAAACTAAACTATATAAAAAAAAATACAATATTATTTTACAAAAAAGGAAAATAAAAGTTAAATTAAAAAAGTATCCCTATCCCCAGATCTGTCGGTGAGGTTAGCGGTGCCCAAAAGGCTGGCAGCGTTTCCGCGTTGAGTCGCTAGGCTTAAACGCTGGCCAGCCTTTTGGGTATCTAAATATATAAAAGGAGAAACTGACTGAATGACTGACTGACATATCAACGCACAGCCTAAACGGCTAAACGAAGGCACTTGAAATTTGGAAAGGACTTAGCTTAGATACCATAGAGGTGCACTAAGGAAGGAATTCCCAAAATTCCCATGGGAACGGACCCCTAAGGGGGTAAAACGGGGTCCACGCGTACGAAGTCGCGGGCGGCCGCTAGTTTACGATATTATAACAATTGGACCATTTTTAGACTGTTTGTGATCGAATACCTATTCAAGTATTGAAATGCCAATACCTGTGAACATGCCGATTACTTGTCAAGTGAACTAGGTCCAATTTACTCCATATCCACCTTACTTTGCTAAATCCAATTTAGTTAGCTAGAATATTTTCAAATGGGTCGTTCTCAGAAATCTTTTGATACGGTTATCGGAAAATTAGCTTGTCATGACTCGACGGGTTTAGATGTCGCTTCATAAGAGTAATACTAAGCAAGAAATAGCTCAACTTTTACTTGTTTAAGATATTTTTATCTTTTAAGATCGTAAACTTAGATTTGTGGGATAGGTATATAGGTAAAACACTTCTTCAAGACTGACTGAAAGTTTTAAGAGAGTTGACCGTTTTTACCCGACTGCGTCAGAAAGAGGGTTATGTTTTTCTCTCTATACACCGTGTTACTTTGCATTCTTGCCATATTCACAGAGATAAAAGTAGGTAACAATACCTATTATTTAAGATAAACAAGAGACTCCCATAAAGAAAGTACACTAAGATTTTAGTAAATTTGGTTTTTCAGTACAAATTGGAATAAACCAATTTTGTCTCGCACGTTCTACAGGTGCAAGTGGAATAAACCTAGTGGGCGTGGCCTAGTTCTTAATTTTATGGCTTTGGGTACCAGCCTTTTTATCCAGTCATAATAACTATTTTAAAATACTCTTCAGTTGATTTCAGATTTTCCTTTCTACTTTACGGGCTTAGTACCGTCAAAAATACGTAATAATTAATAGGGTTTCAATTAATTTGCAACATTGTACCCTATTTTACAAATTAATAAATTAAGTATGAAATGAAATCACCTTATTCACAATTAATTATTTATTCATAAGTTCCTACTTACAAAGTTTACGTACTGCGAAGCAAGTGTTCAAAGTGTCCTCCGTTCTGATGAAGGCACAGTCTAGCACGGCGAAGCGTAGGTTTTTCGCTTTAGTTTTCGCAACACATAAACGTTTTGTATCACAGTTTCACTAAAACAATCCTTTCATGTAACGCGTTTACACTGTTTATCTCTTCTGCGCATGCCAGTCGTTCAAGTCACTCCAAAAATCCATTGGTGTCAGGTCCGAGGATCGTGGTGGCCAAGCTAGTACCACTCGTCCAATCCACTGTTCACCAAACGTATTATTCGCGCACTTGACGTCCTTATTGTGGGGGAGCACCATCCTGCTGGTAGTAGAGCATTTGGAGTAACGCTAAGGGTAGGTCATCAAGCATTGATTTGATTAAATTATTCGTTGTTTGAATACACTTCAGTCATTTTTGTATTATTTATAACGTGATTTGTGTTTGATAGATTTCTCAGTTTTTTACAAGTGTCAAAAAGACATTTTAAAGACAATAGATTGCAATAGATATTTAAAAATACAATAAAAAGTAAAAAAGTCTCCATCGCCATCGCCAACAAGTGATGTGCATGCGTTACGATAATTAGTGGTGTGTTTAACAGATTGTCGATAAAATAAAATACTCAAGATTAAAAAAAAATTTTTCGGGCATTATTTTTTTACGGATTTGTGTTCAGTATCAGTAATATAGTAACCTCTGTAAATATGACAAGAATGCAAAGTAACACCCTGTATAACATTCATAATTTGTTTGTTATTTGTTTGTATGGGTGTCGTAAGAGGCGACTACACATCAAACAGAGAACGGGCTGCAGCGCTCTCTGAAAATCATCAATCTTTTAAACTGCGATCTCCAACCCGCCTGCCAAGCTTGGGGATTATGTCAAAACCCTCCACTATAGTGGAGAAGGCTCATAGTCCAGCAGTGGACTGTAAAGGGCTGTTGATGATGATGATGATTGTTTGTATGCACTTTATAATTATTAACTGTAACTTTTCTAAAGCCAATGTCCATAGCTTGATCGCCAATGAAACCCAACCAGTGAAGGTTGAGTCGTCCCGGAGGATAGATTACTGAATTAAAACCAACAACGAATATCAAAAGGATAGTTCCAACTTCCAAGTATATTTTCGACGGAGAGACCATTACAAAGCAAAAGATAAAAGAAAACTAAAACATTTCATTTCTGTGATACCTAACTGCTGATAATATGGTAACTGCCTCGTCTACCAGAATGGTCTTTGAATAATTCAAACCCGTATTTAGTTGTAGAAAGAGAAATTTATTTTAAAACTTAAATTGAATTGTAGTTTTTGTGATTCGATATTCGGAGAAATATAAAAACTGACTCTCAACCACTGGTTAAAGGTTTGTAATTTAATTATAAAAAAATAATTAGCAAACATAAAATTAAAAATAAAAAGAAGACAAAATATTTATTCGATTCTAGAATAAATTCCCAATTGAATGATGAAAGTCTGAAAGGTGCTTTAATTTGCATCACTTGATATGATTTGTATATATTTAATTAGAAAGTGTTGTGACGGTTGAAGGGATAAAATTTGTCATTATTCTTATTGTTTTGTCTTTGATGTTACCAAAATAAATTATTTTTAGTGATTATGGTCGTCTATTAGGAGTGTATGATTATTACTTTGTAATTACAAAATAAATAATTGTATCCTATTCATACTTAGTTTGAGTTGCAACACCATACTTTAACCGTGATACTTTTACCATAACCGTGTTTTCTGTGTGAAGTTTGACAGATTTTTGACGTTTGTCAAAAAAGTTAAAGTAAGATGGTGCAACCCAGCCTTAGTTTTCTGCTTATTTGCAAAAAAATCTTTCACTCCTGAACATGTTGATCGCTAAAACCTTTTGTTAAACTTAAAAGCACAGCATCAATCTTTATAATCAAGTATACTTTTAATACAAAGCACGCTCTTTTTCAGTGCAAAGTTACTTACACTAATGGATCTATCAACATCAAACCTTTTAACCCTAAAACGGAAACTGAGTGACTAGACTAAGTGACTGCAGACTTAACCCTTAATTTAGCAAGTATTTTTTTCCTTCGACCTTAACACAAGTCAATAAAGTTCAAAATAACTGTTGTTTCGGAGTTAACCCTCCCAAATGGGCCGGGAGACAGTAATTGCAAGTCAAATGCAAAACGCTGGTTTTTGTGGGGGTTAAAAATCGCTTTTAATACCGGAGACACTCGACCATGAGTTTTATTTAGTAAGATGCGATTTTGAGTCGAACGTATTTTTTATTTTTTGTCACAGAACAATAAATTGTTAAGTAAGACGAAAGTTTTCCAAGACGTCAATGACTATTTTCTTCTCGTTTACGTTGTTATTAAACTAACTTACTTCACTGTATAGAAACATGATAGGTAGGCAGTTCCAATTCTGAGTAATTTTATTTTGCTTATTTCTAAATAAAATAATATGCATGCAAATTCAAATCCACTTAATATTGCATGTAACAAAATATCGAGTGGTTCAGAAATCAAACCGCAAGTAAAATTTGGCCAAGATCCAATATGGCGGTCGTTGCTTCCGAATCACTTAATTTATGTAACGAAATACCGGAAAATTGTCTTCATTTAAATAGCCGATGCAATAAACTTGCAATTTATAAGTTTTTACGAGTATTTGAGCTTGTTATAAGAGTTTTAAACAGTACTTTGTATGTACTAAAACTCGAGGTAAGCGCCAATAGCAACTGGACCTTTATTCCAGTTAAAATTGTAATAAAAATGTATTTAAACAGACGTCGAATTATATCGGAATGTATAATTTCGTTGGATGCAGCGTGGGACGTCCATCCACAAGGTGGACCGACGAAAGGTAAAAAAGTAAAGGTAGCAGAGAAGCGCTGGAGCTGGACGCAGGCCGCTACCAATCGATCAACATGGAAAGCATTGGGGGAGGCCTATGTTCAGCAATGAACGTCCTATGGCTGAAATGATGATGATGATGATGATAATTTCGTTGCCTGCTGCTATTTTTCTCGAATACTATAATTCGGGTCTTCTCAAGGTGACAATGATAAGCACTTGCAGGACAGATTATGTGCCATCCTAGGCAGCATTTCACTTAACATCAAGTGCAATTGCGGTCAAATACGTCTTTGTTCTCCATAAAAAAAAAACTATGTGAAACAAAGATAGGTTTACACAAATCGTTATTCGGACTTATTTATAAGTTACATTGGCTCGTACCTACCATAGAAATTGTTTGGCGCATCTAAAACCCCTACGATGTTAGATTTCAATCTTATTTTGGAAAAATAACATAATTATTATTTTAACTAACTTGATTAATATTATTCGATTTCACATTTTGTTGATGTTTTTTTTTTCAGTTTTTATTGGCATTGTAACTCAAAATGTATAGAACTGCAAGAATGAGTCGCACTTGACCGTTTTTTATTTGCTTTCAAACTCAGACTACAAAAATAAGAGCTACCTAATAAAGATATAAAATGTTTCGGCTAAGGTCTTTGCTATTATTTTTACGACAGATAAAAAGAAGCCATTTAAAAAGATTGAATACACATTTCGTCGTTTTATTACTGTTTATTTTTGAAATTTCTATTTGATTCGTGGGACTTTGAACCCTGAAAGCAAACATAATATTGATAAAATTTCTCAATATCTAATAACTGTCTAGGACTCTAGGCCCAGTCTGGATGTTGTGGGAAAATATTGTGATGCGACCACTTCGGTCGAGGGGAATAATAGACCGTTTGTATATTGACATAAAGTTACAACCAGCAAAGTTGGATGTGCACATTAAGGGTTTTTTTGGCTTTTGGTATAGATGCTACAAATATAAATATCTTTGCGTTACTTTTGCAAGGCTCAATATCATTTAAGTGGTAGCGCGATCTGCTGGCATAAATTAAATACCAAGATTTGAAGAGTTTTCTTTAAATGATGCTCAAGATCATCACACAAGAAACACCACTTACCGTTATAGTTACTTTAAAATTAGCTTCAGTACACAATCCACCAAAATTCATTGTATATGTACATTTGTTTTTAAAGATTTGTTAGTAAGTTAGTTGTTGTTAGTTGGTAAGTTACGTATATAAAAAGATTTTTTCTTTCTTTACTTCTTTTGAAAACGTTATAAGGTGTAGCAAGAATATAACATAAAGTCATTTTCCTCATCCAAAGCTATCCGTTCATTTATCCCTTTTCACACATTCGTACTTAAAAGTAGCAGGCAAAGAACGGATAGGAATCAACAATTTCCTGCAAAAGAAATTTCAGCTTCCATTCTGTTATAAAGCAAGGGATCCAGTATAAGCTCAAATCTTAAATGTTCAGTAGATCACAGTTCCAGCTACCATTTTTGTTTTTTCTCTCGCTCTCACGATGGTGATTCTTTGTGATACAACGAGACGACATGACCACAAATGGGTAGCTGGAACTGTGGCTCATATTACAAGCTACCTTTTTTTGCCTCTGGTCAACCAAGGGGGATCGTTCTCGTGCGATGGAAACTAAATGACCCGATGATGAAAATTAAGTGGCAGATGAAGCACGTAGCTCATGGAACTGATGGCCGTTGGAACAGAAAAGTTATTGAGTAGCAATGACAGACTGGAAACATTGTAGACAGTCAAACTTACTCGATGGACCGACGACCTGATGAAAGTCACTGGAAGCGCCTGAATACGGACAGAACAGGACTAGTTGTTGTAGAAATCCTTAGGGCAGACTTTTTTTATTAATCGACGTACATTTCAGTTGTAAAGGAAAGCTACGATAGTCCAGCGTTAAACTGGGATCAAAATTGAGTTTTTTTTAATCAAAACGGGAAGGCTCGTGGCCTGCATCTCACCAGATCTCACCCAGTGGAAAGTGATGTTATAGTATAAAAAACAAATACAAATTTCCCTTTTTCTATTTGTATGCTACTCGTATCATTGTTTCAGTCAAATGACGTCCACAGCTGAACAAAGGGCTCGCCTAAGGATTTCCAAAATGGCCGGTCCTGCGCTGCCCGCTCCAGGCGTCATTTGGCTAAAAAAGAACGAACGAATGCTATCATCGCTTGCAGTGGACGCTGTACTATTTATCCGTAATATTGTTTGCCGGACCTCTCTCGCTCTCATCCGGTAAATATTCTTCGTAAATGTAGAGCCAAATCTAGTTACATGTAAATGGGACTTTTGATATAAAAACACCTTTTTATAGAAGGTCACGAGGGCTTGTGGGTCAACTGATAGTAGGTAAGTAGTTCTTGGATATTTGCAACCAAGATTTTCTTCAAAATGTTAAATCATTTTTTTCACTCAATCACTAGTACCTCATTTCTAACTCGATCTCGCAAAGCAACACCAAGCTCATAAAGGAAGCAGGAAGGCGCTGGATGCAGGCCACTGTAGATTGTTTCGTCTACGAAGACGCGCCCCACCAATTTTTGGTCAAGGGAAGCGCGGGATGCGGAGAATTTGATACAAGCAATCCGAGCGTCATTATTGTAATGTGCACTCAGGGATAATTAGCGTGTACCGATAACACTCAAACATTAGCGGAAGAATGGTGGGCGCGTCTTCGTGGATGAAACGATCTATAACCGGGCGTTGTCGAAGTCATTAGGGGAGAATATGGCTGAATCATTTGTACCTGCAGTGATCAAGGACGTGTTTTATGACCTTGTCATTTTCAGTTTTACCTGAACACTCGTAAAATCCAACCAAAACCCGGCATTTCAGTTATGAACCATTAAAACTCCATCCGCAAACAAAACTGAAAGCTCCTGAATAATTCAGAAGGCGACTATAACAGACAAATGCTATAACTAATGTCTTTTTAAACCGTCTGGAACGTTCTGCACTAGCTATAGCACTTTGATATCTTGCTGTTCAAGTTTCGCGTTTAACCTCATTCGTACAAGTAAACATTTTCGGTCTAGACACAGTACATATGGGTGGAGTATGCCTGCGTTCTGATGTTACTATAATTTAAATCAAGTGGCAGTGGGCGGGGCACATAGCTCATAGAGACGATGGCCATTGGGGCAGAAAAGTTCTCGAGTGGCGACCGCGAGCCGGAAGACGTAGGCAGACCTCCCACTAGGTGGACCGACAGTCTGGTGAAGGTCGCGGGAAGAGCATGTGACAGGTCGTTATGGAAATCCTTGGAGGAGGCCTTTGTCCAGCAGTGGACGTCATTTGGCTGAAACGAACGAACGAACGAAAGCTGTGGAGTCAGTCTATTGTAACAAGCTTCAAAGGCTTCTCTATGACGTGGTTTATCTATTCCAACAGCTTGATGTGGCAGTTTAATTCAATTCAAGGTCTACATCTAGTCTCAAACTGAGGAAAGTTTTTGTACTTATCAACTCGAAGCGGTCAGTGTTCTTTGTATGAAACACCGTACTGCAACGCACACTTACCTATTTGCACCGTAACGTAAACGCCTCGCCTCGCGATTGACAGCGCGCGAAAGGCGATGACAGCTAAAGTCGATACTTGTGTCGATACGGTGTTGATCCCTTTCCGAATTGATAAGTCTGCTATGAGCTTATACCGTAATTATAAATCGTTTAGACTGAGATTGCTCTGCGAATGCACGTTCCTTGAAATACCTTTCTTTGTATAACCCGTACCGACACACAACTTTATTTATACATTACTGTTTACTTACTAAATTGTCAACTGAGCTACCTACACCTTCTAAACCTTCCCGTTTTGTGGTTCAAACCAGCCAGACTCAAGCAAAGACAAATAACGCCTAGGAATATACCTCGTTAACGTTGATGGATGGTCCCAGAACTATGAGGGATTGTTATTTTTACTGCAACGTTTACTTTGGAACAGCATGGAGACAAAATGTAAATTTTATTACTTACTTGCTTTTGCGCGTGGATTTTGATCCTTAGGCTCTTAGCTGAAAACAGTCCCCCGGGCCAACTTGACCTTCACTAGTTGGGTTTTTATTGGCGGTCAAGCTGTAGATCCTGGCTACACAGGAGTTGCAGCGGTGGGAACGAGAGGTGGGAATTGTCCCGTAGCTGTAAAACAGTTCCCTTCGTTTTAAAACTCACTTGATTTTTCCCGCAGTTTCACCCGTGTGAAAATGAAAATTTGTTTGTCACAGAAACATATTTGACACTTAATTTCCACTCTACTGTTGCCACACGGACACTTTTTAAAAAGGCAAAAAGGTATTTGCCTTACCTTGCCATTGAGTTATAATGTATACGTAGTAATATTACTTCAATGTACCTTGCCGACGTTTCGACTCGGTTGCACGAGTCATAGTCGCGGGCAGACTGAAGAGATGCGGCGTCGCCTACTCGGGCGTGATGAATTTTCTTCACCCACCCGCATTTACACAATATTTTCGTCCCTGGTATACCAAAAATACTAAGGAATAGAATAGTAAGCAAATTAACAGCTCATCTTATACTTAGCGATATAAATGCAGAAAATATTGAGTCAAAAAGTCTTTATTTTAAGTACCTACGAGTAAGTAGGTCTGAAAAATGAAAAACACTCACGCTAATGAAATTTTAGTAAAATAACTACTTGACCTTTGAGCCAAAATTTCGTCTAAGTTCTAATTTTAGAACTATAGACGTAGGGATGATAATGAAACCAAATCAAGTGTCAAATTATTTAAAGGTACTGTTTAAGGTAGCGCATTTTCTTACATAACTTTTCAATTCCTATCATTGGAGGTCCGAAAATATTTCTCATACAATTTGATACCATAATGATCATTCTTCATAAAAAATTTAAAACCTACATATTTAAAAACATAATCATTGATATTCATAATATCACTAATCATACACTTAGTTTTTACTAATATTTGTTTTCATATATTTTTCTATACTAACGATCGAAACTCATAATCATTCGAATAAATAACTATAATATTCATAAATGTGATGTATCCTAATATTTGTTTTCATAAATTTATTGCTCATAAGTGTATTTATCCATATTATTGAAAATCATGATGTCTATATTCGTATTAAATCGTATTTTAACATTAAATTAATTTGAAATGGTCCAAAACAGGCAATATTTTGTGCCACAAAACTAACGTGACAGAAACGAATCGCTGCAAAACCGACTCCACGTAGTCTTGTCTGCCCTACCCCTAGAGTGTAATTTAAAAGCCGGAGGCGCGGAGGGAGGGCAGCCCTCGCCCGCTGTAACGAGGCTCAGGCGCCCGGGTGAGCTGGAGCGGCTGAGGCTGGTCGCCGAGGCGCCGAAGGCGCCGATGGCGATCCAAAAAGCCGAAGCTGCGGAAGCAAGCGTGGGTGCCTGAGCCTCGTTACGCAAGGGCGGAAGGGCTGCACATCCCGCAGCGCCGGAGACGAGGAGATACCAATGCATGCTGCATGCTTGCTTTCATGCTGCATGCTCTGCATGCTTATCTACTCTATTAAATTATATATGATTTTTTTAAAGATACGAGTATGTCTGTTATAAAGTAAATTATTCTGAACAACAACATTATGAGTTGAAGTATGTTCTTAGTAACAACATTATTAATTAAAACAATATGATCAATGAATGTTATGAAGAAAAAAAGATCTGAAAATAAAAATTATGTATTTTAAATGGTTCTTGGTAGTAACAATATTGATAAAAAAATTATGATTACTAACTGTTATGAGCTCCGATGGTAGTAATAAAAATGTATGAATAAAAAAAGTATGAAAAATAAAATTATGAAGAGAGATTATTATGAACACAAATCGGTAGTAAGACAAAGAATAGGATTTAGAATTTTATGTGAGCCAATATAGAACCACTGTTTAACAAGTCTACCTACACTAAAAATACCTATAACCTATCGGTGATCGGTTCAAAGCAAAACTAAACCTAAACCCCCTTGACCTTAATAAATTCCTAAATCGACGTCCAGTTAAGCCTTTAAAAGATTTCGTATTCAGCTTTTAATTTACTAAGTGTACATGCTATAAATTTTTTCCACGTTCCTGGACGTGCTTAAACTATGTTAGCAGGACATAACT
Source organism: Ostrinia furnacalis (assembly GCF_004193835.3). NCBI lineage: Eukaryota > Metazoa > Arthropoda > Insecta > Lepidoptera > Crambidae > Ostrinia > Ostrinia furnacalis. The sequence continues at coordinate 124,330 of NW_021137680.1, forward strand.
GCTTTCCTGCATTGCGGTCTACCAACATTTTAGTATGCAATATTTTTCAGTGTCGACCGTGGAGTATCAATATTTGCTATCTTGCGTGATAGTTAAACAAACTTTAATTTTATTACAAACTAGCGGCCGCCCACGACTTCGTACGTGTGGATCCCATTTTACCCCTTTAGGGGTGGAGTTTCGTAAAAATTTTTCTTAGCGGATGCCTACGTCATAACATCTACCTACATGCCAAATTTCAGCCCGATCCGTCCAGTGGTTTGGGCTGTGCGTTGATAAATAACTATGTCAAAAATAAAACACAAATTCGTTTGCTAACTTGTGTAATAATAAAAGCACAAATTGGGAGGTGACGGAGCATTATCTAATGGTTTATTTTTAGAATAATGTAAAGTACGTTTTTATGTCTTTCTTCGTCACATATTCAAGCATCTCGTTTATTCTCTTTACGTTCCATTATACTCATATCCCTAATTTATGTCAGTTACGATGTGTTCTTTTTTTGTTGATGGCATCTAAAAATTATTTCAGATTTATTTTTGGAAATGTCAAGTGATATTTTTGGTCTTTTCATTTATTTTCACAACCTTTTTCCTTTTTTTGATATTTTATTATCATTGTTTGTTTCAGGGTTAAGATGGCAACAGCGCAAACCGAAGCATGTTGTCCACATGTTAAAGGCTCGTTCCCACAGCAATCCAGTTTCCGCAAAACTGGATGTCTAAGTAATTATTGAATAAAGTAAATTTAATACTTTCGACTCCTAAATGTTTGAAATTTATTTATTTATTTATCTTTATTAAAGAAACATACAGCCTTGTTTGACACATGCAACTTAAAATTAAGTGGGTTATACATGTTTTATTTAAAAATACCAGATTTATTTAGCATTGAAACAAATCCAACATTGTTAAACTGTCCTCCACTGAACTCAGGTACTAAATAACAAAGTGAAAATTTAATTAGACAACTTTTACTAATTCATTAACATAGAGAGTGGCAATCGCATGCAAACTTACCTAGAATGTAAATCACTTCGTGACAGATAAGTACCACGTTGTCTAGACTTGCTAGACGAATCAAAATATAATTATTGGTCTAGCACTTAAAAATGTGCCTGGGGTAGGTATGAGGACGGCCGGACGGCACAGGAGGGGTGACATTGACATATTATGATGTGACAGAGCATACAAATCACCCTCAAATTCAAATTCAAATTCAAAACGTTTATTTGCCAAAAACACAGTAATACAGGGTGACAATATTAAAATAGGATCATGTGTATAGCGATAAAGTGCTTAGTCAGTGTTTGTAGTATAGCAGCGGCACCATAGGTAATTCAGGCACTGACAGAGTTAAGCACCATAATTATCAATACTTGAATTCATCTCCTACCTAAGCAACAATGATAACAGCATTGTTGTGTTTCGGCAGTAGGAGGTAAGTTAGCCAGTTCCTCTGTTGAGAACTCTGGATAAAGCTCGCATTCACCTTCGGTCTGATCATTTTCCATGACGAGGGTTAAAGGCCTATAGCATCTCTATTGTGAACTAAAAAAAAACCATTACAACCAAAATGCAAGGATAGTTTTCCGCCTTTTTATAAAAACTCTTAAAGCTATAGACCCCAGACTATAGAAAGTAAATAATAGGAAATGGATACTAGATAATATGATTAATTTATAACTAAATTCATTAACACAAGGTAGGTACTACGTACGGGAAACACGCCATTTCATGTTGTCATCGGATTTAATTTTAATCCTTAATGTGGTGAACGTCTTGTAAATTAAGCCGTGAACACACTGTATGGAAAAGTTATCTGCAATGATTTCGATGTAACAATATGTAAGGACTAACATTTCTGGGCAAATAAATCTTGCTGTATTATGCTCTTTTATGATGGTATTATGCTCGTATTTCATTCATTACCATACATAATTACTTACCTATCCAAGGATATTATTTATTAATTATAATAGTTTAAATTCTAAAAATAAGTTTTTAAAAAGTTTTATACTTAAAACAAAGGTTTTAAAGATTGTAAAGACAATCATCCATATAATCTTACTACTATTATGTATTCTGTGGTAGTAGTTACATCAAGTGCAAAAGGATCCAAAATATTAACTTATTTAGTCTTGTGCTTTTCTTTACATCAACGGCCTCCCTATAAAAGTGCAGACAAATAAAATACACGTCTTTTTATTTGACGTAGGATCAAACAAGCTTTGTTCTCACGTGTGCACCTGCTCTAATAATCCCTGTACTTGGCAACACATAAATTAAACAACCAGAGTGGAAAGACGTGGGTATACAAACAATTCCAATCCCAGATCTCGCATTACGCCGAAGAAATTCGCGGTTTTATAAATTATCTCATAAAATTTATGTGTGTACCGCCCTTTATTTATAAAGGCTGGTGTTTGCTTTATAGGATTTGGATGGGTTAATCGAAGCTTGTAAAAATACGAGTTTGTTTGTAGTACAGTACGTAGTACCTAGTACTTTTGTTTTTTTTTTTATGCATGACAAGGCAGGTATTTCAAAATAACTTACTTTTGGATAGATAGCAATAATATTTATGTACCCACATTAAAAAAGCTTTTTGTAGTGTTTATTTTTTAAAATAATATAAATTATTCAAGCTTATCTGTTATCAATTTTATTCCAAGTTTTATTAGCAAATAAAATATTTCTGCTGAGAAATGCGAAAAAAATTAAACTTTTAAACATTAAATTATCTTTCACAATTTTCAGAAAAACCCTTCTTCAATCAATAGTATTAAATTTAAAGGTCACTTTTAAATAATATGTATAAAAGGTAACTGAAAAATCAATTTCATAAGCACAGACATGTGTTACAGTATTGTAAAGTTGATGCAATCCTACAATATGAGCATAATATGAACGCGCCCTAAGCCGCCAAAGCAAAACATTTTCCACGCATAAATCCTAGCACTTCTAAATCCCTAAACATAAAACCAATAACCAACTGTCTGCTATAGACAATAGATGCTGATTTCTATTCCCAAATGTAAAGTTTGTTCGCGCACCGTACAACGGGGTGGAAAATTGAAATGCGTCAGAAACGCTATGTTTTGAACAATACGTCAAAGGATTTAGTATGTTTTGGTGGGTGGGTTAAGTGTTGAACGGATGATGATTTCGCATAAAAAGGCTGGCTGAGTTGCACTGCACCGCCTAACTTTGACCGTAACTCTGACGACAACCGGTGTTTCTTGCATGGAGTTTGACAGATATTTGACGTTTTTCAAAGTCAAAGTAAGATGGTGCAACCCAGCTGAGGCTACAAAAAAATACAGATAAATTTAAATACATACATCTCAAAAGAGCCAGTTGATCATCCCGAAGTTAGAACCGAACTTCACCCGGAATCCTCAAGCACCGTGGTATGGCTATCTTACCTCCAACTGCCGGAACATAACACAATGCTGTTAACATTGTTGTTATAGCGACAGACTTAGGTAAGGTTCCCAATACCAAGACGTTGCCAAAATAAAAGAAGAAGAAGAAGAAGACTTAGGTAAGATTAATAAAAAGCATTGCATGAAGCGAGTACTACGGTCATTATAACATTAAAACATTAAGGCTGAGTAGCTTTATGATCTTTGACAAACGTCAAAAATCTGTCAAACTTTACAAAAAGCACCGGCTGTTGTTATTATTACGGTTAAAATGAGGTGGTGCAACTCGGCCTAACTTAACATCAAGTGCGATTGTGGTCAATTATTATCTGCCTTGATAAGCATAAAAAAAACTTACGCTGTCGCTACAGCTTCTGTTTTAAATGTAAAATAATGCCTTTTGTTTTTCATTTTATTCACACTCACAGTATCTTTAGGACTTGTTTTGTTCATTTCTCTAGCAATACGACAACATTATGGGACTAGTGTCCGTTTTCACCATCAATCCCTAATTTTTAAGTGAGCCCTAAGGTAACACATTAAGGAATTTTGTTTTTAAGAAAATAATTACGGAAAATTAGGGAATGATGGTGAAAACGCATAAGACCTACAGTAAAATAACTAATACTTTCCTAACTTTGAAATTACTAGTACTAATTAATATCCACTCATTATAAATTAAACCAAGTGCTTAGACAGCTGATCTATTTAATAAGTATGTGGTTTTAACTTATGATAAAGTAAATTAATGTTAATTTTAATTAATAACCAACGCCGATGTCATAGATAAAACACTTTAGCAGCTTTTTATTTTTGGCTATTCTAAACAATTCTCAGTATTAATTAAGGTTACAAATGATCATTTTCACTGGCAATACATTATAATTATTTAAATTATTCGCGTAAAATTTAATGATTGTTGAAACGTTTTCATTTTACGAATCGCCTTAAACCCGGTTTCCACCATGGCAGAGTGGAGATGTGTGGCGAAGCTGGCAGGCTATTTTTAACAAAGCGGAGCGGAGAGGGCGGAGCGGTGCGGAGACGAGAAGAGATGTGTGAGCTGTGCGTAGCTGTCAGTCTATTATGTCTATAAAACACCTCACCACTCCGCACATCTCCGCTCCGTTCTGCTCTTATCCGCACCACGTCGCGCCGTGCCGTCGCCGCTGTTAAATTTTATACAACAACAAAGTCCGCCCTTCTTCGCTCGATCCATTTCCACCAAAGCGGAGCGGAGTGAAGATGTGCAAATAATGGAATCTGATTGGTTATTCAAAAAACTTCTCTGCTCCGCTCCGCACTGCTCAGCCTTGGTGTAAACCGAGCCTTAAGATGGACGGCATAAAATTGCGTCGTTCTCTCCAATAATAAAAATAAAGATGTTTTATAACTTGTTTTATGAGAAAGCTGCTATTTTTAAGTAAGTACGTATAAACATTTGTTTGTTTAGGTAGTCAGTTTAATCAGATTAATACTCATTCAAGTTTCGTGTACCGATATTTGTCTCTTAAATTTAAACAACTATCACGTGAATTACTGTTCACTTATTCTTTTGTTTCAGTTAAAAGACGTCCATTGCTGGACAAATCTCTCTTCCAAGGATATTTTTTTATAAAAGCCCGGTCCTGCCCTGCCCGCATCATGGTGCTTCCAGCATGATCATAACATCATGTCTGAAAGTTTATGCTAACTTCAAAACACGTAAATGTACCAAAATGTTGCTTTTTACCTGAAGAACCTTGTTTATTTTTAGAAAACGTCACTGCTTTCTGGAGTGAGTTTCCATGTCACCCTGTCAATCTTCATTTTGTCGTTAAACACAAGGAAAGTACCTAATTTTGGATTGTGCATAATCTAATTGAAGAAATCTAGGGATTTTCTTCCAATCTTTGGAGGAAAAAATTGAGGATTAAGAAAATTAATCAATGGCACTGTAAAGACATACCTTGCATACCCTATTAGGTATTTTGTTTTATTTAGTTTGTTTTTATCAGAAAGTATAAATAAGTATGACAGAAAGATAGTAGGTACCTACCTACATTCAGTAGACTTTAAAATGTGTTAGAAGATAACACTTCTCTTTTCCACCAAATCTTTTTATTTTGTTCAGAACAATCACAGCTCTGTGGCATTAACGAAGCAGTTTTAATGAGTATTTTACAACTAGTTTTCGTTTTTAAAAACGCAGTTCTGTGGCGCCTTAATTGCTCAGTACTAGAACTGTTAATTAATTTTCTACAGGCGTTTTTTCAATCAACGACTAAGACGCTATTATTTAAAATATTCTTCCCAATGGTTTTTATAAAACAAGACTTTTATTAAACGTGCTCGTATTTAAAATTTAAATTTTCACTGCTCATTACTGAGAGATAGCAATAAAACTTTTTAATTTATCTCCTTTACTTTTTCTATTTGATTATTCTGAGCTAGCTCGCTCTACAGCTCTTTCTTTAATTATACATCCCTGAGGTTAGATTTCTAATAAAGAAAAGGTCCATTTAAAAAGTATGATTGCTCATCGACGTTAAATCAATGTTTTGTTAAAGCCGTGGTCTCAATTCTTCCATTGATTTGAAAAAGAAGTGATGGTGTAAAGTGGACAGCAGATCATACATTTGCTGTACAAAAGTAGTTCTAATGAGGGTTTTCGCGATTGAAAAATCCGCCAGATGGCAATACGTAGACGGGAGGTCCAAATGTTGCTTGATTGGTGGATTTTGACATATCTGTCAATGTCATGTCAAAAATAACCAATCCTGCAGCATTTGGACCTCGCGTCTACGTATTGCCATCTGGCGGATTTTTCAATCGCGAAAACCCTCATTCCGTTAAAAGTTAGAGCCATCTCAGGACAAACATTTTACAACTATTTCATATTTATATTCATCATCATTTCAGCCATTGCTTTTTACGTCGTGACGTATTCATGTTAAAGTTTATGGTAGGTAATATATTATAAATCTTAGGCTGGGTTGCACCCTCTTATTTTAACTTTGACAAACGTCAAAAATCTGTCAAACTCCACACAAAAAACACCGGTTGTCGTTATAGTTCCGGTCAAAGTTTTTGGTGCAACTCAACCTTAGTATCTATCCAAGTACTAACAACTCGCAAGAAGCTAGTTAAAATTAGTCTTCTCACATTAGATACGTAAGAGATTCTGAGTAGAATCTACCCACAAAAACTAAGCTAATCTTATGGTCACGCAAGGCATCGTGCCAAACAGTGAACATGTTCTGTGGGTATACTCTGCTAAAGTATTTCGATATAGACTCTGTCCTCTTCTCTCACATATTAACAGCTATTTTTTTAACAATAAGGACATACCTTACTTAATTATAGGGTTGTGAGCTTGGATAGGGAAGATTGACGAAAAAACTGCCAGTTTGTTTTTTAAAGAACAAAGGCTATAATTTGTTAAGCCTCTTTGAATCGATATGCAGATGAAAGTCGGTCGCGGTGTGCGGCCGTTAAAAGTAATTTATTACTATGTGAAAAAAAATGCAAATAACACCTCAACCCTCTAACCATAAAGTAATAGAGATATGGAGAGTAAGGCTGGGTTGTACCATCTTACTTTAACTTTGACAAACGTCAAAAATCTGTCAAAATCCATACAAAAAGCACCGGTTATTGTCAAAGTTACGGTCAAAGTTGGGTGGTGCAACCCACCCTTAGTATTTAAAAAATCTATACAGGGTGGAAAAGATAAGTGTTCTCATTCGATTATTTCTAAATTAAACAAGATAATATCAAAAAACCAGTTACTGATCCTTCAGAAAGTGTTTCATGAGATCTATTAACCTTTTATTGATGTCAATAAAAGGCTACAGAATAAACTGGATATATCCATAAAATACAGGGTCTATTTGAAAGACCAGACCATTCTGATAGTGTCTTCATTATTTTCCAGGCATATACGCTAGTATGTAAGTGTCTAAGGACTAAAGTCGATTAAACGTTTTCCAGAATAGAACCTCTGGCTTACCTGTGGTAAAGCTCTGAGCGGCTGTCTACAAGGGCACCGCAACTTTGCTTACTTCGACCGCCAAGCGGCATTAGTCGGATAAAGGGTTAAGCGGGGCACAATCATGCCGCTTACTCGTGGTTACTAACTAACGGTTAACATGGTCACGGTAATAATATCATACAGTATTATAACTTCATATAAACCGACGAAACGCGAGCTTTCTTTCGAATTTCAAATCTCGGGACGCGGTCGAAATCCAAAAGTTAGGGTTAGGGGTGTCACGAATGTGCCGAACGGACGTCGATGGCCTAGCTAGTGTTGAAAATGACTAAGGTGATTGAATTTGACTACCGTCATTTACGGTCAAATTTGTCAAAAACAAGTTCTTAACAGTCAAAAATGGTCATTTTCAGTCAGTTTGATTTGAAATAAAAATTATATTGTATTAAACCAACTTTTGCCCACGACTTCATCCGCCTGAAATTAAAGTAACAGGTCATTAAGTACTCATTATGATTAGTAGATTCAAAATTATTTCAGTATACTTTTTTAAATTTTAAATCTACTAACACAAAACAACACGCATTTTATCCTATTCCATTCACAAAGTATTTTGTTTGTCTAAATAAAAAAAAATTACAATCACAAAACTAGATAGAAATTCTAAGTAGACAGATGTAATTAGAATGGGTTCTGTAGGTGGGCAGCCCTATCGTATGTTGTCATACCGTGACGTACCGCGGGGCTGTTGACATTTATTTCAAAAATATGGCCGAGTTGGAATACTGTATAGATAGTATTACCGTGACATGGTGCATATAGGCAGTTAAAGTTCTGGTAGACGGCTGTTATTGGCGATCAACTTTGAACTTTGCAACCTTGAAATAAAACTTATGCATTTCAGGTATGCAGTGTGTTTCAGTCTGTGGCGTATTTTCAGAGGTGAAGGTGAATTTAATTACGAAAGTGTTTCGTGTTGGAAAGTACACGTGTATAAGTAGAATTTGTAGGTTACATACACTCTAGAAAGTCGAAAAACTTAGCAAGACGTGCTGCAGTGGCACCTTAATTAGACTCTCGAAGATTCGAACTCCTGTTAATAATAGCATTGTTGTGTTCCGGCAATTAGAGGTGAGATAGCCAGTTCCTCCGTGGTTTAGGATTCCGGGAGTAGCTCGCTTCCACCATCGGCCTGATCATCACTTACCATCAGGTGAGATACAGGTCAAGGAGCTTCCTTGTTGTAGATAATAAAAAGAACTCCTATGTTCTTCTGATTAATTTCGTTGCGGGTCTAAGGACAGTTTAATTTTCTCCGGGACAAACTTGACCTTCACTGGCTGGGTTTTTATTGGCGGTCAAGCTGGTCCTGGCTACACAGCCCACCTAGATTAGAAATAGAAATATTATTAGAACAGTCTAAATATTAAAATTCAACCAACCAAATGCTTGAGAGCACCTCTCCGAGTTTTAAAGTTTGATCAAATCATTACCATTATAATAAAACAAGCATCCTCAAAGATACCACTCGAACTAAAATCTTGAGAGTTGAGACAAAAGAAAAGCTCTAAAATTAAATAAATGAATATCTCTGAATAAATTGAGACAACTGAAGACTTCATAATGAAACGGCTGAAATATTCCCCCGTTTTATTTCTTCAAGTGTCCTTGAGGGACCGTTAACACTCTTGCCCAGTTTATATCCGTCTCCAGGCGGCAAGTGTTAAAAAAGATCTTAATCTGATGCTTAGATTTAATTGAGACATAGTAAAGGAAATAAAGGATTTATCTGGAATGATTTACTCGCAATATTATTACGGTATATCCGATATCCAGCAACAGGCTGGAGTGAACTGGATGCGTGTGGCCAGGGACAGTCGGTGGAGGGTTGAAGAGGAGGCCTATGTTCGAAGGCGAACCCAAAGGCTGCTATAGATATAGATAGATAGATTATTATGGTAACCTACTCACGTAGGTAAATGTCGTCTGCACATTTTTTTAATATTGTCTCTCATCCTTAAAAACCAAGGCTAGTTTCTGCCCGAGGCTTCACCCGTGTGAAAATAATAAGTGAAAATTTGACAGGATCTTAAAATGTTTGAATTTTAATATTTTAGAAATACCTACATAAAAATATTTTTTGAGATACCTTAAAATAAAAGACAATATGATGTGCATACATTTTTATTAAAAAATCTTACGTTTATCACAATAATGTACATTTAAATATTTTTACTTCACAATAATTACGCTAAATAACAGTAAACTAAAGCACCGATATGTTTATAATAATTTAATAGATCGTGTTAAAATTACTTTTAACAAAACAAGATAAATATACAAATTGATTTTAAATTTTAAATTAATACGAATTATACAAATACACTGTAATAAATAATTAATAGAGAACTTAACCCTTAAACACACCTAGCAATTTAAATGTTGTTAAAAAATAATTTGTATGAACTGATTGATGTTTTGTTTTTTAAAATATTTTTTTAAATAACATAATAAGTATTGATTAGATATTTATAATCTTGTTAACAATAAGAATTTATATTTTGAGGGTTGAAACCAATTGAGTTTAAAACCCTTTCATTTATTAGCTTTACAAGAAACTCAACGAATTTTCTGAACGTTTATCTTTAAGTCTGGATAGTAACTAAATTGCAGAAAAAAAAATGATGTTTTTTTTTATTAACTTGGACATTTATTATGTATTCACTTTAATAGATAAAATACTTATTACGTTTTTTTATATTAAATAATCTATAAAACTTTAATATTTATTGCATAACAGTGTTTGTAAATAAATTTCTTAATTTATAATTATTTACAAATCTAAGAATATTTCTACATACGTTATAAGTGGATATTTTTAAGTTCATAGATCTGTTTGTCTATTTTAACGAAAGCGTAAACAATAATTCAAACTGTGATGAAAAATTTAATTATTTAATGATTTCTTTAAGTTTACGCTTACGTCAAATTAGTCAATCAAAAGTTATATTTCCATGAAGAACAGACAAACTGAATGATACAATGGTGCGTAATATAGAAAAATGGTCAAGTGTGATTATTTTTACTAGTTTATTATTTACAATGTACCCTATCAGATAACATGAAAGCTATGAAAAAATTAAAAACGGGGTGAGCCTTATATTCACTAGGACTAATGTTACGCATCACGAAAGTCCGTAGACAGGTCAGACGATGTTTTACAACGTTGCCAAAAGTATCAATGCGTTAGGTTTCCATAGACGATGATTTTTTTTACAAACGTTCGTAAACATCAACAATAATTATAGTCGCCAATGCTGCACAACATTTTTACTGGTGAATACAAGGCATCATTCTAACATTTTTTTTACTAATTAGTTATTATTTTGAACTATGTACCTATAGAAAACAAATGAAGATCTTGATCACAGTAATAATAACTTAATTCACAAAGCGTTGAAGATTATTTTTTGATATGTCACTTCTGTGTAATATATTCAAGATATGCGTCGAGTACTATGTTTTCTATATAGATATGTTATGTACAAACATAATGTACAATTTATGTACACTGGTCCTTTCACCAAACATTCCTTGGACGGTACTTACATGTTCAAAATAATGTAATACAACTTTCTTTAATTTACAATAATTTCATGAGACAAGTATTTTATTTTTACTTCAATTAAACAATTATTTGATAAAGCAAAAAATATGTTTTAATAATTTTAAAATGCTACTTAATTAATTGACGTTATCCACAAAAATGTTAAAGGAAAATAAAATTAAGCAAATAAATTACTCCTTGGACGATGCACAGCAGACAAAATGGACAGAAATATTAATAAAGCTTAATTTATTCTCTGACACTTGTTAATTGCGTCTCGTTAACAAAATCCAAATTAATTAATGTCTCGTCTTTCAAAGAAAAAAGTTGCAAGACAAATTACGATTATTAAGATTTGACAAAACCTTTAACAAATGTTATTGTGAAACGAACATAAACACGATACTTTTTTTTTAATCCGCAAAAGTATTATCTGCTTTGCATACAGTTGCGCTATTGCTTTTAAAAATTTATTGGGTTCAAAATCAATTGAAAATTAAATTGTTAAGCAGTTATGAGTCTCCTAGAAAGTTGTGATTATGCTTTAAGACAGAAAGAACTCTATATTTTTAATATTCTTGCCGTAGCAACATTTAAAGTGAGACAGCAAATCTTAGTCTGTACAAAAAAATTCTTTTTTCCGAAATAAAAAACCGTCACTGCTTGAAACACCCTATATTGCTTTGATCCCATCTGTCCATGACTGTCTCCTAGATAGGTCACCTTACGTCACAATGGATGCCGAACAATAACACCATGGATGCGAGGAGCAGGCTGCAGTAGCTGGTGGTGGTCTTGACACCACTCTGGAGTTCGGCCAAGCTTGAACCTGTGGACAAGGATTGATTTAAGTCTTTTCCATGGTTACAAAAATGTTTTTTTACTCGCTTCAACGCTTGTTACTGCTTTATATTAACTATTTGTTGACAGTAATGAACGTGCGGTCAACAGCTCTCAAAGTACTACTGAATCACCCCCAAAGCATTTTGAATTTAGATTTGGAAAAAAATAGCACGCTGAATGCCGCGGATTCTATATTATCTTTTTAAGTCCTCGATGAATAGTGACAAATCAATTGTTTTAACAAACCCTTTTGAGGTTTATCTGAATTCTCATTCAGCATCGCATCAATTCCAATTCATCAGATGCCATATTGTTTTTAAAAGCCAAAAAGATTTTAACAGACCCTTTCCACTTAATTTACAAAAAAATCTGCTCTTTTTTTCTAATTTTTTATTTAATACAATTAAGGGTTAATTCATTAAAGAGTTTTATTTAACTTTAAAAGTAACACAAACGCCCACATTACCCTAGCTAAACAGTTTTTTTGTTAATTCAACTAAGGGTTAATAAAGAGTTTTATTTAACTTTGAAAAGTAACACACGCCCACATTACCCTAGCTAAACAGATAAACATTTTAACAAAACCGCTATAATTTAGCCGGGCTGGTGTAAACTCTAAGTGCTCCTCAAAGGTAATTTGCGGAGTTGGCGTTGGTAGGGCTTTGTTAGAGCAGTTTGCCGATAGCAAGGCGACTGGCGGGTAACCTGAAACTAAGGGTCAGGATACAACGGCGATTTTGGGAATACTCTTCTATTTTGTTTTAACATTTTTTTTTATTATTCTTATTCCATTTACATCGATAACCAAGAGTGAACGTTGGGGACAGAATAACCATTGCAGTTGAAGGAAGTTTATAGGCCAAAAAATTCATAATTATGTAGAATGTAAGTCAAGTGTTCATGCTTTCAGGGTATGGCGCTCACTTTCCTTAGTTAAAAATCCTTTCAATGTAACTGACAATGAATGTTCTTAGTCATTATGGCATTGTTTTTGATTCAGGTCCTGTTTGAGTCACTTCTTACATTCTTTCACGGCACCATAAGACTAAAAATTATTATGAACTTTACAAATGTACAGTTGATAGTGCATAAAACTATATTTTTTTATTGTCAAATCGTATAGCTATTTATCTACACCTTAATATGACATAATTTGTATTTAAACTAAACTAGCTAGCGCCTTATAGCCTATAGTGGGGATGAGTCTGAAAAGTCAACCGTTGTTGTGTTTGTGGAGAGAAGATATAGGTACAGCTTTGTCGCGGCGTCTTTCTTCGTAAATGCGATTAAATTGCAAACAAACATAATGATATTAAAAGCAAGTGTACTTTGGCCCTAAGAACTGTCCTGAGACAGTAAAATCTTATACCAAGTGAAGCGGCACTTGAGGTTTATTACAGAGCTAAATAAGGTGTCCTAAGTGGTTAAGTTTCTAATGAATTTATTTTCCTGCTTGAAAAGCTGAAAAATTAATGTCACTTTTCCTTACAAATTGGCGCACTAATACAAAAAAATAATCAAAATTTTAATACCTCAAAGATGGCGATGATTTTTCCCTCATACCCTTTTAGAAGTTCAGTTTTTTAATCTCTTTAGTTTGTTGATTTTATTGACTAAACATTAAAATCTGAAGAGATATATACTTATTTTGCTAGCTTTGTTTTTTTATGCAAAATATCAAGAAGAATTTAAAAATGACATAAATTAAAAAATTAAACGGACTTGACACTACTCGTATCAGTGGAAGGAATTACTGTAGGACAAGTCTATTTATATGTGGAGAGATTTACGCCCGTATTCACAAACGATGCTTGTTTAAGTGAAGCAGCAAATTGAACGCACAGCGTTGAATAGATATCTGTGATTGGTTCGTGTGTCACCTTGTGCGTCTACGCGCACTGTGAGATTAGATAGTAGATTACTATTGAGGTCTCACAGTGCGCGTGGACACACCTCTAATTCTCTAATATTAATATAGGTAATTATTAATATTAGAGAATTAGAGGTCGTGCGTTAGAATGTCATTAAAGAAGAAGGATGACAGTAATAATGTCATTATTACTGATAGAACAATCGATTCAGCCCAACCTTTCTCACTCAATTACTATGTATCGATTCAGTACATCAAAGGATAACCGATAGTTGCGTAAGAATACTTTAAAAGCACTTCCTCTTTGATGAAACCTCCTCCTGTAACGTTAATCTCCTTGAAAATAATTTCTTTGATCTCCCGCGTAACAATGGAGGCGTGACACTGCTCAGTCACGGTAAAAGCATACTTAAATGCAAGTAGCAGAAGGCTCAATTTTGCTTTTCAGATATTTGAGTAGGCCTACGTGACGCAGTAAAAAAAATTCTGCAGTAAAACTTACGCCCGCATTCACAAATATTACTATGAGGTCTCACCGAGCGCGTGGACGCACAGGGTAACACATGAACCAATCACAGAGCTCTATTCAACGTTGTGCGTCCTATTTGTATCATTTGTGAATACGGGTGATATTGTCTTAAAAATAAATTTTGAAAATTAATACACTTTTGTGACACTAAAATATTATTAATTAACATTAAATAATTATTTTTCTATTTATAATTTATGTATTATGTATAATTATTGTTAACTCGAATAGCATTGTATGTTGTGTGCACTTGTTATTGGAGCTGCAACAAGTTTTACTGTATAGCCTGCTTTAAAAGCTTTGTATGTTATGGTTGTATCCCTGTTTTGTGCACCAAATAAAATAAATAAAATAAAATTAAAAACAATATGAATCGTAAAAAGGAAGCAATAAATCATACGCATCGCTGCACTGAATCACGTATTCCACAATTTATCCCTTCTCGTGAACTATGCTTTTCTTTATGAGGGAGCCCATTATTTTTTTCAGCTCTGAGTGAGAATTTACATGGTTTTGTAGAGCAATTCCATAGGTAGTAGCCTCGTCTTGTAAATGTAAGGACGTAGCACACTTAACAACCCGGAAAGGGATCGTAAGCGTATCGACTCGAGGTGCTGTATTATTTGTAAGAAACTCCATACTGCAATCCGCACCGTAACGTAAACGCCTCGCATCGCGGTTGACAGCTCGCAAAAGGCGATACGGTGTTGATCCCTTTCCTTCCCTCTTTCCGAGTTGATAGGTAAGTGTGCTATGTAACCACAAATCACAGTCTCATGCTACAAGTTATGACCTTAACTTGTAGCATGAGACTGTGATTTGTGTATAAGGTTGCGTACAGTGATAGAAAAAGAATTACTGTGGATGAATGATGAACGATGAAGGCCGTTAATGATAATGATAAAAATAATAATAATGAGCATAAAATTGAGTTAGGCTTACTCAATTCACTTATACTGTGCCCTGTAAACAGTTTTCGAAGTTGGAAAGTTTCTTGTGTCGATAAAATCCTCTCGTTTGATATTCTGTCAAGGCAAGTGCGTCTTTATTTTCATGAAAAACTAGGTATTCACTCAGACTTGTTCGCAGAAAAATATAACGGGTGTCGGAAACAAAGTTGGATTCTATGAAACGTAAATTTTGCTTCAGTAATTCAAACAAAAGTTTCACGCAAAATGAACACGTTTCTGAAGTTTCACGTGTATTCGAAACAACTAGTGTAACGTATTTGTCCTGGAAATTTGTTGGGGTTTTGCTAACAGAAGTTGGGCCTAGCTCTAGGATTTTGTGAATTATTTGTACCGTAAACGCTTGTGACAATCTTTGGTTTAGTCTGTTTGCAATTCTAGCATTCAACAAGTAACTTTCATGATCCTACTAATCCTACTAAAATTATAATGCGAAAGTTTGGATGTCTGGATGGATGTATGTTTGTTTAAAACAGCTAAAAGAGTTTTACTAAGATAATTTTGTCGTGCGATTAGAATGCATAGTTTTGTCATGAGATCATTTGCCAAATAGGACGCCGAAGACCTTTTTTAATATTAAATTAACAGTAATGGGGATGTTTATTTTATAAAATACTTAAATAATTATAAAATAATGGGGCTGCTTTACTAACCTTGTAAGACGTGCACTCTCGCGACAGCCCTCATCTGAAGCGGGGCTTCCAGCGCGCACGTGTAATTCCCCGCGTCCTCCACCTTCAGTCGGGCCACCTGCGTTCAAAATAGCAAATTGTAGTGTATTTTTAACCGACTTAAAAAAGGAGGTTCTCAATTCGACTGTAGTATGTTTTTTTTTCTGGGACTAAGCTCATAATATTTTTCTTCACCCTGGTTACGTCTAAGCGAAAGTTTTCTTTGTAAACAATGGCAAATAACCACACTGTCATACCCTAACAATTTTGGTCGTATAGCGAGTGAACTAGTAAGTAAATTTATCCGCTGTATTTAAGTGATTTTTCGTTTGGCATTTCCCGCCAAACGAAGGGTGGTGGACGCGAACAGGCGACTTCACCCTTGTAAACAAAAAATTCAATAAAATATCTAATGGGAAAGAGAACACAATAATTTTTATTCATCTTGAAACCGTGGTTTACGTTGTAGCCTCATAAACTAAAAGATTCTGTTATTTTTCAATTTGTAATTTTGGTATAGTGCTATATTCTCAAAAATTTATTGTGTGATGTCCTGTGTAGGTTTGTAATTTCTAGATCGTCCACTTTCCGTGGCCACCTTTGTTCAGCATTAGCTAGATTAGAGTTAAGAAAAATGCCAAGCTTTGGTAAGACGGAAGATTCCTTGAAAATTGTACAGCTCTCGTGGTTCTTAGTGAGATGGATATCTCAGAAAATGGTAGGAATTTAGAAAATTACAAAAATAAAGAGAAACTAAAGTAGAGTACAGTCGTGTAAAACTTTAAAAACTGTTACATTTACTATAGATCATTTTATAATTACTTCATAGAAATTTAGAACAAAATTATAATGTTCATAATTAAAAATGATAGACAATGATTTGTTTTGATATAAAAGCCAAAGTTTGTTGAATAATTAGAATTTGAATACGAGTGAATCAGAATCAGTTATGATTGTTTAACTACGTCATACTCATAGATTTCCAATACATATTATGCCAAAATCATCATCATCATGATTTTCAGTAGGACGTCCACTACTGAACATAGGCCTCCCCAAATTATTTCCATAATGGCCGGCTATATGCCAAAATGACTATTTATAATTATAACTGTAGGGTTTTCGATTATCAAAGTAACAAGCAAATAATTTCATCCTACCCAAAAATTAACACGTTACACCTCCAAAACAAAAGAATTGTTTATGCCCATAACCACTCAGAAAGTGGGGGGAATATTTAAGTCGCCACTTACACTTTCAGCAAATATATTACCGCAATTTGGACCAACGCAGGTAAAATTACAAGGTCTTAGGGTGTTTGGGGCGGGGCTTGGCTGCCAGCGGGTTATTAGCCAGGTCGTAATAGCACCCGAGGAATAAGTGGTTAGACAACGCAATCGGAACGGCCTTGAGGAAATAATTGAGCAGCTAAGGGGTTAATTCTAAGAAAAAATAGTGAAAATGTTGGAAAACAAGCTTTGTTTTACTGCTGAATCAAACTAGGTAATTTCTCTATTCATTACCAAGTACATAAATTAACAAAAACATGATCGAAACACAATAGAAATCAATGATTACGCGGTCTTATGCGACCGCTTAGAATTTGATGGTTTAAATATGTAATTGTACATGGTTTTATCGTATGGTCTGTCTTTAACTGAATTGATTAGTGATTAGTTGATTTAATATAGTTTGGACTAAGGCTGGGTTGCACACTGTTACTGACTTTAACAAACGTCAAAAATCTGTCAAATCACAAAAACACCGGTTATCGTAATAGTTACGGTCAAAGGTGGTGCAACTAAGCCTTATCACCAGCTGCACACTGGATTTACACAGATCATAATTAAATAAAAACTATCCAAAAGTTTCCGCTAGCATTCAAAATCCACCCCACTACAGTTAACCTATCGCACGGTAAATATCAACGCTTTGTTATCTCTCGCGTTTATGAAGCCCCGGACATAATTGTGCTGCCTTCTGGACACGGTTAATTCCCCCATACTCATTTCACCTCCTACCGTCATTTTTGGACGTAAGAGCCAAAGCACACGATGCGTTGCGGCGGCGCGTTGCGATGCCGGAGCGGTGTCGCTGCGTCGACAGGACGTCGCACATTTATCAATCCGGAAAGGGATCGTATGGTAGGGTAAAAAGATTATGAGACATGTAGAGGCCCTTAAGAGCAAAATAGACGATTTGAAAGTACTAATAGTCTAAACAAATAAAGAAATTTTGACATTGACTTTGACTGTAACCGTATCAACTCGAGGCGGTCAAATTATTTGTATGAAACTCTATAGTACAACGCACACTTATCCGCACGGAAACGTAAACGCCTCACCTCGCGATTGAACGCGCGCAAAAGGCGATGACAGCTCGCGAAAGGCAATACGGTGTTGATCCGTTTCCGAGTTGATAAGTCTGCTATGAGCTTTACATAGAAATATCTGTGGCGGGCACATGAGCGGTGTGGCACCGCGCGATACGGCGAAACCTTTGGGATGCGGCGCTGCAACGCATCGTGTGCGTCGGCTCATAAGCATTTATATCGCTTTATTGTATTGCGTTTGACTACCGTGAACAGTTGATTTATTTCGTTTTGTTTATTTGCATACAATAAAGGCTTTTATGATGTGTATAAAATTCGGACTTTGTAATTTTTTTGGTTTAATGTTTCTGTATTTGGGTTTATGGCAACAAAATAAAGAATTATGCTTCAGTCAAATGATTTTCACATTTATTAAATTTTAGCTACATTTTTCTTTTAAATTTATTTTTTTGTTTCGATTTGCACAATAAAATAAAATCTTTTGAAATGATTAAAGAGTCTCAGCATCATCTGTTATATCCCAAAGGGGTGGTAAGACATACTTTATGAGTGTTTATAATTTTAAAAAGTTATGGAAAGTGTATAAGTCCCTTAAAAAGGGTTTACACACTATAAAAAAATCAAATTATTTACCTGCAAATGACTTGTCAGCGTCAACTGGTCAGTTTCAACCAGCACGCCTCCTCTAACATCTTCCAACGGAGTGGTGGTGTTTCCTTTATACCACCTCATCTCAGGTTCCACTTGGCCAGGGTGCAGGTTCAAAACCGCGCACTTAAGTGACAACGTCTCTCCGCTTTCCAGGAAAGCCTCCTTGCTCATTCTTATTTCAGGTGCTGTAAACATAAAAAGAGAGACAACTCATAAATGCCCATACTATTGTAGCATTTTTTAAAAATACTGGTCAGGTATACAGAGTGAAAACGATAAGACGTGATCTCACTCGATTATTCAAACTAATGTATTTACTATCTATTGCAATTGGAATGATGACTGATCATCATCATAAATTACTCAGGTAATGAAATCGAAATTCTATTTAGTCCGTCAGACAGATAATAAAAAAATATTGGCACGTTTATTTTATTTTTTTTCATAATCGAATCATTATAGTATTATATTGAGTTGAAATTTCGCGTGACGTCACTTTTGAGTAAAAAATCTACTCAAAAGTGACATCACGCGACATTTCAACTCGATGTAGCACTGTTATTATTTATTTATGAAAGAAAATAAAAAAACGAGTCTAATATTTTCTAATTATCTGTCTGACGGACAAATCATTGAATTTTTTTCATCTAGCCTATTATTATTAAGTATCTCTAGTTCCACTTGGTCAGGGTGCAGGTTCACAAACCGCGATTGTGAAACCGTTCACCAACAATCATTTGATCAACGAACTACTCACCAACAGGATCTTTAATCCATTAACTTTTTGCCGAAAGATCACTTTTACCCATGAAGCGTTCGCCAAGAGAACGGCACGCCAATGAACGTTTTGACCAACAAAATCTTTTGACCTCTTACTTTTCGCCCAAATGACATTTGACCCATGAAATGTTCGCCAGTAAATGTAATGGAATATAACTATTAACATTTTACATAAAAAAAATTGGCCAATCATGACCTACTCGTATTAAAAGTTGGTAAGAAACTCCCATAATAATTAAACAATCTGGATGTTTTAAATATTTTATGTCCTATTAAATTGATTTCTAACATTTATAGTCTTCTTTTCTTCTTCTTCTTTTCTTTGGCAATGACTTAAGTGACAACGTCTCGGAGAGACTCTTCTCTACATGAAAGCCTCTTTGCTGATTCTTATTTCCGGTGCTGCGAACATGCAATGCATTTAGAAATGTACTTTTAAAAGGCTTTAGCAGTTTCGTTGTTGAGTATTTGAGTGGCTTGCTACATTTAGTTTGACGTGAAGTTTTGTTGTTGTGGTTAGTTTAGAAAACTTTAAGAATATTATTAGCAACTAAGTAGGCCCACATATTATTAATTTTTAAATACGTATTTTGTAGGTACTTATATAAAAAATAGGAGATAATTAATAAATAATTAAACCTTGCCTTACGACTAATTCAGTACGCAAGAATATATGCAAACTTGTGATTAAAGATTTTTTTTGTTGTGTTTGATTACAAACGCAGCACCAAAAGTTTACACATTAAACTCTTGAATCTATTTTTCAGTACCTAGAGTTTTTATTACTAAAATCAAAATAATAGTAATGTAAAGTGATATAACAATAATGTAATACTTGTTATAAACTCACAATGGACGATAAGTTTAAACCTCTTCAGCATGGGCGGGTGTGTGGAAACGTGACAGCAGTATATTCCCGAGTCGTGGACCTTGGCGTCTGACAACGATAGCTTCCAGGTTTCACCCGCTATGTCCACTCTGTACCTATGGAAAGGTGACATTTTAATACTAGTTTTTACTATAATCATCATGACATTTTTAATCTCTACTACAGGATCACGACCCTCTCTAATTTCCCATAGAGGATTTGACCTTACAGTCCCCACGCTGGTCAGACGGGTTGGGGAGACACTACGCAAATACTAAAGGACATAGCACACTTATCAACCTGGAAAGGGGTCGTAATCGTATAAACTCGAAAACTTCGTATGAAATTCCATAAAACGCACACGTCTTATCCGCACCGTAACGTAAACGCCTCGCCACGCGGTTGACAGCGCGAAAGGCGAAGACAGCTCGCGAAATGGAATACGGTGTTGATCCCTTTCCGAGTTGATCTGTCTGCTATGACGTTTAGTCTCCATTACAGGAGCAGAACTCCCTTCACCACAGGTAAATGGAGGATTTGGCTTATACTCCCCATGTTGGCCAGACGGGTTGGGGAGGCACTACGAAAATAATCGTTCGTAATCGTAAGTCTCTCCAACCCGTCTGACTAGTGTGAGGAGTATAAGCTACATTCTACATTCTACATCAAGAGTTGTGCTCTTGCAATGACTAAATGACCTGATGATGATGATGACGATAATGAAAGGGAAATAGTCTGAATGATATAGTGCTCAGTGTTTAGTTTTCTGCCTTAAATTGTTGTTTTGTGAAATGATAAAAATTTATGTGCGCAAAAACAAATCAAAAATCGGACATTTTTTATAGTTATTCATTTAGCAAATTATATGAATGCTGACTGAATAGTTTCCCTTCAATAACTGGGTAATTTAAAAAAAATCAATAGTTATTTGGTTAACCACATCACCGACGGAAATAATCTGATTGTATTCAGCTCACTATATTTAACAGCAGTATTAAGTAAAAGGATTGAAGGCAAAAATGAACATTAACTTTTTTCTGAATTAAGGTCTCTGAGTAACAAAAATAAGAAAAAAACATTTTAATATAGCAGTGCTATCTTTTCAAAAGGTTTTTAGTTTAACTTTCAAGAACTTATTTGCTTCAGTTGCTTACATGTTGTAACTTTTGTAAGGCTGGGTTGCACCATCTTACTTTAACTTTGAAAAACGTCAAAAATCTGTCAAACTCCATATAAAAACACTGGTTATCGTTATAGTTACGGTCAAAGTTATGTGGTACAACTCACCCTAAGTAACGGCAAAATAAAAAACTCAATTCAGTTAACGGTAAAATTACGGCATTTAATGCGGGAAACTCGGTAAAAACACCTTAAATTGCGGCAAAATGTACTTCCAAGTGATACATCACCGCTTAACTTAAAGCCTCATAACTATCAACTACCCTCGCCGTAAATAACATTTTATTATTCACGAAAAACTAAAAGTAAAAGCCCCTTCACACGAGCCATGAATCTCTGCCGGTTTATACGGGTCCGGTAAAAACCGGCACAGGTGAATCCGATTTAAGTGAAAATTTATGGTGACGTATTATCTCGAGTGCGAACCGGAAAAGGTGCAGGGACAATAGTTTTGCACAGGACAGTGGCAGTCACAGGGTTAAGTTTAATCATTAAGGCCCGATTCGACGAAACTTTTATCCGAGAACAACTCCTGGTATTGTGGCACATTGACAGTTTCAGAATAGGAAATATGTCAAAACTGACGATTTATTCTGAGATTAATATTTACTCTAGTTTGGTCAAATCCACCCTAAATAATGATGTGCTCGTAAGTACTTCTTCTCAGCAGTGACAAATATTTATTTTGTAGCACTGGAGTAAAGACTAACTAGGATGGACTGTCCTGTTTGTGTAGGTAAGTTTTTTAATGTGTGAGTTTGTCAAATTTGAAATTAGCTAGCGTTATTTTTATGGGCTTAGTTAGCGAGACAATTATGCCCGTTTTCACCATCAATCCCTAATTTTTAAGTGACCCCTATGAAAACCAAATTCCTGTTATGTGTTACCATAGGGGTCACTTAAAAATTAGGGATTGATGGTGAAAACGAGCATTAGAATAGGTATAGCTCAAAGCAAAATCACAAAGCTGCCACTTATGATCAAAGTCTACCTTGTACTACTGAAACTAATTAAATAAGTGTAGTGTGAGTTTGAAGTACAATCAAGGTACGAACCTATAATCTGCAGTATGTGTGTCCAGATCTACCGTTAGTAGCTCCAAATTCTCGTCTTCTGATACTCTTATCCACGATACCTGAAAAGTACACTATTATTAGATTTTTGTACTTATAGAGCTGATGACCATTGGGTAGTAAAGTTCTCGATAAAAAAGGATGACGTTACGTGGGCAGGCCTCCCACTAGATGGACCCAAGAACTGGTGAAGCTTGCGGGAAGTTACGAGCAGCGCAGGACCGGTCACTGTGAAAATCCTTGGGGGAAACCTTTGTCCAGCAGTGGACGTTATTTGGCAGAAACGATGACGAAAAGTATTTACAGTTTTATCCCTTAGAGAGGTGACTCTGCAGTCAAAGATACCTGTGTCGGCTTTGAAGACAAGCTAGCTAAACATTGTAGCATTTTATTCAGTTGTGATAAAGGCGATAATAAAGAGAGCCTGATGCACTGTGTTTTCGCTTAATTTCAAATTCTTCCTATGTTCTTCTGATTAGTTTCGTTGCGGGTCCAACGACATTTAACTTTCCCCTGGTACAAACATGGCCGTCTCTGGTTGGAGTTTTATTGGCGGTAAAGCTGTAGATCCTGGCTATACAGGAGTTGCAACGGTGGGAACGAGAGGTGAGAATAGTCCCTTTTTGAGTACTTACAGTTTTATCCCTTAGGGAAGTGACTCGGCAGTCAAAGATGACCGTTGAGCCTGTGTCAGCGTTGACGAGGGTGTCATCCGATGCCTTCCCATCCTCGAACGAAGGTGGCTTGAACCTGCGAAAAATTACTTCTTGTAGTTTTGTTTCGTTGCAGTTTTGGCTCTATTTGTGAAAGGTATACTGAAAATGGAAAAGCCTGACGAATTAGTATTTTTAAGGAGAAATGGAAAGGGCACATAGTACGCAGAACTGGCGATCGATGGGGCAGCAAGGTTCTCAAGTGGGGGCCACAAACCTACCGGCCCACCTACAAGGTGGACCGACGACCTCATAAAGGTGCAGGAACGCGCTGGATGCCTCTTACAATCTGCCAATATAGGAACTATTGGGGGAGGCCTATGTTCAGCAGTAGAGCAGTCCTGTGGCTGAAAAAAAAAATGATGATGATCTCAAAATGAATGTTAAACAAATACGACTAACATAAAACCAAACCGTTTACGTTTACCTAGAAAATATTCAGCTCACAATAAATATACATCAGTTTACTCTTATTAAAAGTTTAGAAACAAAATATACCTAGTAATAATAAGTTCGAACAAATGAATATGTTAACACCCACGTTCCATACCACATAATATTATTATAGTATTTATTAGAACCAAGTTATAACAAAGACTTTATTTCTCCTTAATACAAACCCAAGAAATATAAGTATCCAAGTTATTCTTTTGTTTCCTGTAACTAAAGTTGTACAAAGATCTTCTATTATTATTTATATTACGAAAAGTGTTACTTATGTTAGTAAGTAACGAAGTTAAAGTTAATACCAATTCTAATTAAAACTTTTCGGGACATTCAAACCGACATTTCCACATACATAACCACAGTTTTAGAATTATTACGCCTTCTGTATGAAGCCTTACTTTTGCAGAACCGGCACAATTATCAGGCCAAGTACAGACAACAAAACAAGTTCTACATTGTGGTAACTTATGTCGCGGTTATTAAGGAGGTATACCTCGAAGCGCCCCTATGCTTACTAAATAAAGCTATACCTGAGAACTTTGTTCTCCTCCTATGTTCTTCTGATTAATTTGGTTGCGGGTCCAATGAAAGGCGAAGAAAATCGGCAAGACTTGGAGCGAGACGAAACGCGTAATTCAAGACCGAATGCGATGAAGGACTGTTGTGGACGCCTTTTGTAGACGCCCTCTGTCCCATCTAGGGGACATAGAACATTAACGCCCATTTTCACCATCAATCCCTATTTTTAAGTGACCCCTACATAACATAACATAACAGGAATTTTGTTTTTATAGGGAGGGGTCACTTAAACATTAGGGATATATGGTGAAAACGGGCAAAAGTCAAGTTTCAGTCAAGTCACTTGGTGCGCCTCAAAATGAGTGCGCTTCGACAAACACCTATAGGTCTTTATATAAAGTGCAATTTTGCTTGAAACATTTAGTCTGGCATAGTCGAATGTACAATATACAGAATACAGCATAATTATCAGGGTTAAACACTGTGGCTTCTATGTAGTTGTAATAGGTGTTATTTTACATCAAAAATGTATAGTCTAATAATGTTCTAGACTGTACAATATACGTGCGGTGCCAATGTTCGCGTTAACGAGTCTTGGTCGATTAATTTAATTAAAAAACTTCGAAAATAACAGCGAAAGCGTATTAAGACGTGTCAAAGACTTTTCGAAAGTTATCCAAAGTGAAGCACATTTTGGCAGAAAATAAGAACGTATTTTTATGCTACATGCCTTATTTTAGTACTTAACTTCTTTGAGAGTGTGATTTTATTTCTTTAAAACAACAATCTATGCGACATTTACACTAATGTTATAAATTCGAAAGTAATTCTCATCTTTTACTTTATCTATTCCATTTCATGCTTATACAACTAAACCACTATGGTGCCATGATTTAAATGATGGTATAGAGATAGTATAAGACTCCTTGAAAAACATAACCCTCCTTCTAGCGTAGTCGGGTAAAAACAAAGCATAGTTTTTACCGCGATTCTTGAAAGAGGACAAGTGCGCAATAAATTATTTTTGTTCCGATCGAAATTTAACAGTTTTTACAAAAATTAAATATTAGGTTCTGAAACGTGGTCGCGTCGCTTACTATGGTCCTCGTAAGAAGGCTCAAAGTCACCCAAAGGGCGATGGAGCGGGCTATGCCCTATGTAGCGTGGGCAGGCTTCCTACTAGGTGGACCGACGATCTGGTGAAGGTCGCGGGAAGAGCCTGGATGCGGGCAGCGCAGGACCTTTCATTGTGGAAAACCTTAGAGGAGGCCTTTGTCCAGCAGTGGACGTCATTCGATCGAAATTTGCTCGTGCGAAGCTCTGGACAAAAGTTTTTTAAAGGACATCTTGACATAAAAAAATATAGGGACCTCTAAAGCTACATTGAAAGATATTTCACGTTGCGAACATTCAGAATGAAACCAAAGACAAAGTGGCATACATGATCTGATATAAAGTTATGATCCTTGTCCCTTTTATAGAACTCGTTTAGAACATCGCGTACATAAGTTACGGGTTTTTGGGGTTCCTTTGTTACCGAAATATATTAGAAACTAGCGGCCGCCCGCGACTTCGTACGCGTGGACCCCGTTTTATCCTTAGGGGTGAAGTTTCGAGTTTTTTAGGGTTTACCCGGAAATTATTCAAACTTTTCTCGCTGTAAAAACCATCCTTGGACTTCAACAAACATTTTAAAAAAGAATTGGTAAAATTGGTCCAGGCGTTGTTGAGTTATGCGCTTACCAACACATTTTGCGATTCATTTTTATATTATAGATACCTACATTTTTGTCTGAAATTATTTTGAATCCTATGAAGTCCTCTTAAAGTCACAATTTGTTTAATCGCATATTGTAAATGCTAAGAGCTATATTTAATATTTTAAATTTTTCACATATTCCCAAACTATTATAGTAAGTACAGTTAAGTACTTCTGGAAGCAAGAACCTGGATGCGGGCAGCGCAGGACCGGTCATCATAGAAATCCTTGGGGAAGGCCTGCTGTGGACTTTATTTGGCTGAAACGAACGAACTTCTACCAACACTGAAAATAATTTTTGGTTACTGTTTACACAACAAAAGTGACCACCGAACACTTTGGTTATGAGGAACAAAATGTTGTGTAAATTAAACAAATAATTCGGTAGTGAGCACGACTTAGTTTGGTTATAGTTAACACTTAGTTCGGTTGTCACTTTTGTTGTGTAAGCAGTAACCAAACATTTTTTTCAGTGTAGGTTTAAATTAAATGGAACCTTCTCAAAAATGCGTATGACTTGGTAAGTGATTCGTATATAATAAGCGATTTACGGGAAAAGTTTAATTGGTTCTCTACTATTATAGCATTGACAATATTGAGAATTTTGGAATATGACCTTACACGTGCCCTAATTCCCTTATTACTTACTATACATACATAGTTAGACGCTACGAACCTTGGTAAATTTTAGTGCACATTTTTCTATATTTTAAGCTTATTTATTGTACTTCCAAACTCGCACAAGAGCGTCTGCCACAAAGCTCCGAAAGAAACAAATCTGAAAATGCCCTTAGACAATACCCAATCCCTCTCATTGTCGTTAATTTTCTACGGAACTCCGAGTCTCTCGTTTTTTCACAAAGAAAAATGTGACCCTACAGGGTGTTTTATTCAAAGTGGATCCATTTTTGTGGACGTGCCACGAGTACAAATTAACTCTCCAATATTACACTGAAACACAGTGTAAGCTGAATTAATATTATTAATTTGGTCCCTGACAGAGGTGTCTTCAAAAATGACTTTTTTAGGAAAGCGGTTTTTTGTAATGTAATAATGTAATAAACCTGGGGCCAATTCGTTTGTTTTGCGAGTTGCGACGTAATAATGCTACACAATTTCTGCTTAGTTTAATCCAGCTTTTGGATTTACAAATTAATTTAACATCGTCCTAGATACATCGTTATGCAAACTGTAAAACTTTTCAGGGAGGACAAACAGCTTCTTTAAAACGAATTATGTAAGGCACGTGATATTTTCAGAAGTTTTTCGGTCAAAATGAATTGTAATGCAGTAGACATTACCAAGTAAGTCAACACTGGAATACTATTAGAAACTTTCTGCATTAAAATCTCATTTTAAGTAAGTAGGTACCCACTAAGAGATAATAGCTATCGCTCGTTTTCACAAACATTACGTCGTCGTTCGTTACGTCACACTGTGCGTGACGTACAAGGTGACGTGACACACGAACCAATCACAAAGCCCTATTCAACACTGTACGTTCGATTTGCTGTTTCACTTAGCGAGCATCATTTGTGAATACGGGCGCATGTGTAATGTCTTGGGTCCTCGTCCACGGCGAGTAGCGAGTAGCGCGTTGGCATCACTTCTGTAGTGCGTTGCAAATGCGACTAACGCGCGTTAGTAGCGATGCTGTCGAAATAGTCACCGTGGGCGAGGGCCCTATAAAACGTATAATTTATCCTAATGTTGTATAGTTATCAATTAACAACTCACCTGCTCGTAGCACCAAAAACACATTTAATATTATATTAATACCAACAGGAAAATTTATAATAATATACTATCAAATTATAACACTACAGGTTATTAGATAGGCAGTAATAATCACTTCGGATAATTATTTTGGCCGCACCCGCTCTTGGCCCGTGAAATTAAGGCAATTTAAGGGTCTATTAACTGCCTAGTTTGGAAGCCTTTACGACTTGAAAATTAATAATTCATTGGCTTATTTAATAACCCCTCGTTAGGTTCTAGTTATGACCTGTTTAACCTTGACTTAATTACTAGTAGATAGCTATGATACTACGATAACTTTGTTTATTTTTTATGTCAGTAACGATGTTAAAAATATAACAACGACGGCCAATAATTGACCAAATTATTTGGTGCTGTGGTTACCAACTTATCTACCACGTCAGAACTCACAATGTGTGTGTAAAAATATTTATCCGATTATATTTTGGCTCTAAAATTATCTAGTGTTATGATGACGTTGTATAAAATGTCTAGGGCAATCAATTTCTCAATTTAACTTAGACTGGGTTGCACCATCTTACTTTAACATTAACAGACGTCAAAAATATGTCAAACGCCATACAAAAAATACCGGTT
The DNA here is from genome assembly GCF_004193835.3 of Ostrinia furnacalis. NCBI lineage: Eukaryota > Metazoa > Arthropoda > Insecta > Lepidoptera > Crambidae > Ostrinia > Ostrinia furnacalis. The sequence continues at coordinate 152,894 of NW_021137680.1, forward strand.
ATCGTCAAAATAACGGTTAAAGTTAGGTGGTGCAACTGAGCCTTAGTGATGTTGAAAAACGTTAGCTGAACGTTTTTATGCGCGTCCTACAACGTTATGCACGTAACCAGGCCTGGCTCACTCCGCGCGGTACATCCGATAATTACCTACAGCGAAGCGCCCCGCCGGCGGGTATTATATCAGTCGAGTGTCACGCGCTCGCCCGTCAGGACGCTGGCTTGCGTTTTAGTATGATTATAATTCTATGATCGAAGTATTATTTAAAAATGGACATAAAGAGAGAGAAATATTGTGCGGCGTTCGGGTGTTTAAATTCGAAGAGAAATTACCGGATTTATCTTTTTTTTTCGCTTCCCAAAGATGCTGAAAGGTATGTTGGCCATGTAGGTAATCAATAATAAAATTCTTGGGATAGTATAGGATTCTTTATTTTTCTGTAATAGTATGTTTAATTTATCTGTCTTATGTTAAAATAGGTAGGTATGAATGAAGACATTGTAATAGAACAAGTTTTTTTAATCCTAATTAGGTATATTTGAAATGTTATTTTTACTTACCTACATACGTACCTCATTACAAATAAGTAGATTAATTATTTTTTCACTAGACAGCAACCCTAACAGCGTAAGAAGAGTTCAGAGGCACGCGATAGAAAGAGACAAAACTTGTAGGTGAATAAAATTGTAGGTACGTAGTGCTGTGCGAGCTGAATTCCACTGTATCGCGTCGCAGCAAGACTCGCATTTATTTAAATCGTCGTGCGGAGTAATCATTCTGTACCTGTACTATTACTTATTCTGTGACGTAACATATTAAAGTAGATCAACGTGACGATTTTATGAAGAACCCACAGTAATCTACTTCATCAGATACGGAGACTTACCTACCAATTCTATAAAATGTTCAGTCACGAATTGGTCAAAACAGTTGACTTCAGCTGTTTTGACCAATCATATCGCAGAATCGAAGAAGCGTGTCTGTATTGGAGACGTTAAAAATTAGCGTAATCGGGGCCCAGCTTAGAGCCCACGCCCACAGCGTTTATGAAACGCGCGACAGCATCGCTACTAACGCGCATTAGTCGCATTTGCACTACAGAAGTGATGCCAACGCGCTACTAACACGCTACAGCAGCGCGACTGCATCGCTACAAAAAGTCGCCGTGGGCGAGGGCCCTTAGTATCATACTGTTACCTCAACGCATCATTTGCAGTATACTCGTACAAGCATTACTTGAACATAAAGATTACCTGTTACCTTCATATCAGTTGATTAATCTCGGCCAAATGTCTTTTAGTAATGAAGTTGTGCCGTAACCGAACCAAATTATCGCGATAAGGTATTTTGATGCAACCATCAACTTTATAGTCACTAAACTCATAGAGTAAGAAGATCAGCCAGTACAGTCCAGTTTTCTGTTGCTACGTGAGTCCAAGTTTTGATTCTGTGTACATAAACGTTCATTCAAAGACAGATGCTTGGCCATAAAAGGAACGAGTGGATCAGAGAAAAGACGGGGGTTAGTGACGTGGAAGAAGTGATTGAGAGCCGTAAATAGAGATGGGCAGGGCACATTGCACAGAAAGACCCTGGAATGGAGACCCCGCAACAACACCCGCGGCAGGGGAAGACCGCCTAAACGGTGGAGAGACGACATCCGGCAACAGGCTGCAGTGAACTGGATGCGTGTGGCCAGGGACAGAAGTCGATGGAGGGTTGAAGAGGAGGCCTATGTTCGAAGGCGAACCCAAAGGCTGCTATAGATAGATAGATAGATAGTATATAAACGTTCTACACATGAAAGAGAACGTGCTAGGCCCGGTTTCCACCAAGGCGTAGGTAGCGGATCGGAGAAATGTTTTGAATAACCAATCAGATTTCATTCTGTCAATTTTATTCAATCTGAATGAAATCTAATATTCTCCGTGGGATTTGGTGGATACCTTGCCTTAGAGCGGCGTCAGCGTCAGATAGATCGAAGCGTCTAAGATAGCCAAAATGATCATTCTGATGTTCAATATTTCATATTAATGTAACCAGTCAAAGTAAGCACATTGATTGAGGCACCTATTGGGTTCACATTATTTGACTGACTGTACCTAAAATACAGATTAAAAAGTATCTAGTAGTGGTCAAAATCAAGATCCAAATGACGAAATGAGTCTTTTTTTAAGTTTAGCCACTGTTAAAAAAATAAAAACACAACTGAATGAATATTGGTTAATTTTGTTATCTGTTCACCTTGGGCTGTATTTAAGACGCCTAAAGATACCATTCAGAATTTTTACGGTTAATTTTCTTCACAGTTTAAGGGAAAAATCGTTAGCTACGAGTATAGTGGTTATAAAAGTAATGTTTGTAGTTAACGACATGGGATAAGAACAAAGAAACGGTATGAAGGAAAAAATCCAAAATTGCGCCCTTTCCTTATCTTGATTGAGGTGTTATTCGAAATAGGCGGTAACTGATATTATTACAGTAAAAGTGTATTCAGTAGGTAACTTTATACCGAAAGTCTCGTATTAACAATCTGTTTTGGTGGACCCGATGGCGTCTTGAAACCTGCTTACGGGTTGTCTCCACGGAATCCACAATAAAAGAAAGAAAGAAAAAATATTTATTTGGTACCAAAAATAGAATGATACAATTGAAATAAAGCAATACAAAAAACGATAGAAGTAAAACATCCATGTTCTATTGGTTAACTTTATCAAAATAATCACTCGACATTGGCAGAAATAAACCTCTCCCACAGAGAAGGATTAATTGCCATCAATAAAAAAAGACACCAAAGGAACAATAATACTTCCGAAACTACATAATAAACATATTTTTATATGGTGACCAATCACAATGCCAATTCGTTTACATTCTTTTCATCATCATCATCATCCCTTTACAGTCCACTGCTGGACTATGAGCCTCCTCTACTAATAGTGTGGAGGGTTTGCAATAATCCCCACGCTTGGCAGGCAGGTTGGAGATCGCAGTTTAAAAGATTGATGTTTTTCAGAGAGCGCTGCTGCCCGTTCTTTGTTTGATGTGTAGTCCCTAAGTCTAACATTCTTTTAGAGGAATCAAAAAGACGATTGTTTACCTGTTGAAGTAAACTTACTGACTCCAACTTTATTATGTAAACAGAAAAATGGTTGAAACAAGATGTTATCACGCTGCAATTAACTGCGATAAAATCGTATTACATTATAATCAAAAACACGGTATATTTAAAAGCGAGAATTTAAATAAAATATAGCCATTCATTTTAATAATAGCTCTTGATAGTATCAGAGCGGTTCAATAATGTTTGTTTTCTAAAACTTTCATCGGACCAAGTTTTAAAGGACTGGTTTATTTTAAATTAAAATGTTTTCTACAGAAAATAGCTTTTATTTTTGTTGCCTTTGCTCACTTGAATGCATAAAATTTGAAGCCCTGTGGTGTTATGGTAAAACCATAAAGTTAATATTCTTTTCGCTAGGTAGGTATATTATTATTAACTTTATGGGTATAACTTGTACAAAAATTTTATTATAGGTATATTTTTCAGCTGAGGACGGCTTCACCATACACATTTTCAGCTGAAAAAGTACCTAAACGAAGTTTAGCAGGCCGAGAGTTTCTGAAAACCATCAGTGGGGACAAAATAATTGTCATGGAAATTCATTCTGTGTTTGGGCGAGTCAGTATTGTTCCAAAAGATGCCAAGAGATATTTGCCTACTTGTCGTGAAAATTCTTGTTCCTTGATGCGTACGAGTCGAATATTACGCTCATGGTTAAGTGAGCAAGTCGGCTTTCCAAGGTCTTGGGCTTCGGGACTTCCCCGTAGCGAGCCGAGGGTTCCGAAAAAGCCGTCAATGAGGGCGCCATAGTCATGAAGACGCTTGTTTCAATGCTTTCATGATGATTGTAAGAAAATAACACTGGTGGTCAAAAAACAAACCGTTTCTTACTTGTCCTGAAAATTCTGGTTTCTTGTTGCGTAATAGTCGAATTTCATTAAATTGGGCCTGTCTAAAACTTCTAGGGAAGTCACGGAAATGGTATGTTAGTAGAAAAGCATTTTTGTACATACTTGTCATGAAAATGCTTGTTGCTCGTCGCGTACGAGTCGAATATGTAGTTCAGCATGGGCGAGTCAGCCTTCCCGGGCCTCGGTCGCCGGGGCTTCCCCGTGACAGGCCGAGGGTTGCGGAACACCGTCGGTGGGGGCGCCATGGTGGTGGAGATGCTTGGTTCAGTGCTTGGAACTGTGGAGCAAGAATTTAGGCTTTAAATTCGGCTAATGGAGTGACGGGCTGGAAGACGTAGCGTGGGCAGGCCTCCTACTAGGTGGATTGACGATCTGGTAAAGGTCGCGGGAAGAGCTTGGATGCGGTAAGCGCAAGAGCGTTCATTGTGGAAAATCTTGGGGAAGCCTTTGTCCAGCAGTGTACGTCATTTGGCTGAAACGAACGAAGTCAGTGTCAACTTTTAGAGAAACAAGATCAAATAATAATTTAGCAAATGAGCTCATCTAATGCGAATATACTACGGCGTGATAATATTACCGTGCAGGAACTGAACCCGTACATCAATGAGCTGGAGCTTTTTGTGCGTTGTAAATGATAATAGAGATCATGACAATAACGATGATAATGGTGATGATGATGATGATGAAGAAACTAGATTTTCACCTATGGCGCTGGTCTGTGGCGAGACAGCCTTGGCAAGCACCGCCATTAGTAGCACGATGCGGTGCATGCCGCCGCATCCTACCCGCTGAGCAGGTTATCTGGAACAAAGAAAAACATTATTAGATTTTTTTCATCATCTTCATCATCATCATTTCAGTCATAGGACGTCCACTGCTGAACATAGGCCTCCCCCAATGTTTTCCATGTAGATCGATTTAGATTTTTCACCTATTTGTGAAAACTTTTTTATAGGCTTTTAAAAAGCACTTAGTACACGTTCCAGTATTAACCCTACCACCGCTTCAGAACAATAAATGGGCCAGTGCTGAGAACAAGCAGCGCGAGAAACTCAGTGTGTATTTTGTGTTTCATCAGAGGTAAGATAGCCAGTTCCTCTGTGGTTAAGGATTCCGGGTGAAACTCGTTTCGACCTTTGGCCTGATTATCACTTTTTATCCTCTGAGATGCAGGAGCTATCAATATAATACCAAACCTAAAGAAACTACAAGCAAATAAAAACGAAATTTTGGAAACTTCTTGACCTTTTTAGTCTTACCAAACTGTCAGAAAAATAAACCAAAAATACTTTAATGTAAGCAGTCAAGTACTCTGCTGTCAGAAGTTTCATTATTTAAATAAGTGCTTTATAAAATAATAACAAAGATACCTTTATTGCGTCTTGAAAGGTCAATCAAAGTAAGATCTTAAAGTCATTAACGTCAAAAATAAACCCATTTCAACAAAACTTAGATATTGTTTACAAATTATTTAGAAGCTGCAGATTCAATATTTTGATCTCAATGAACGCTAAAATTATTTGGTAATTCTTCAAAGAAGAGATCTTGAATAACTTTATCAAAGGAAGTATTTAGAGATCAGAAAACATTGTTTGATGGGTTGATTTCTAACGAATTATTAATACTTTTGGAAATTACTTAAACAATTTTCTTCTTCCTTGAAGAAAGAATTTGGAAACTTAGTAAATCTTTGGCGAACCCTTTGTTTCCACTACTTATCAGTAGGAATATCTGCCAGATAGCCACATTATGGACGCTAATTAACTCCCTCATCTGACTGAAAACTAGGTACTTACCATACCAGTTGTAGTAGTACCACTAACTTAGTAGTATAGTAAGCAGTAGTAACTAGCAACAAATTATCAGAAAAAATTTTACCAACATGAATGTGCTTGCTTTTCTGAGCATAATCTTCCCAAAACGGGACTCTTTGAAATTGCCATTCTCCAAATTTTATTTTCAATCGCCTTACGACGCCCTTGGGATACTGCTTTGATCTTCTAGCAATGGAGTTAAAATAATTGTAAAAAAAATATTGTGATGTATTATTATTATAAACCGAAAACTAACACGACCGAAGCTATCAACTCATTTTTTTATTCAAAATAGGAGAAATTTACCTTCTAGAGTTTTATTACACGATTATAATCGTTATAATAGATGGAACCTTCGTAGACCGTTCTAGGAATATTCATGGTGTAATTAGTAATGCTAATATTGCCTATATTTTTCTAGGTAGTCTGATTTAGTTAATTTAGGGGAAAGTGTTGGTGCTAGGAGTTACCATAGCCATGACACACATGGATTAAGAATTATACTAATTCTCTTTTATTAGGTCAAATAATATTAAATAATTATGTATTTATACCAACCAAAAAATCTGTTGAAAATACACGGGGAAAATAATATTGAAGCAGTACAGGGCAGATATTATGTACCATTGTAGACTGCATCCCACTTAACATCAGGTGCGATAGTGGTCAAATACCTGCCTTGTTATGCATAAAAAGAATTAGACCAGATTTTGGAAAATTTGAAAAAAAAAAAAAACGTAAAAGATACAGCTAAATCAAGATCAAATCATGGTCAAAAGAATTTGTATTCTCAAAATGACATTACACACCCTACGAGTTTGTGTAAACCAATTACAAACACCCTGTTCGTTCCTTTGTTCCTTTGTTTCAGCCGAAAGACGTCCACTGCTGGACAAAGGCCTCCCCCAAGGATTTCCACAAAGACCGGTTCTGCGCCGCTCGCATCCAAGCACCTCCCGCGACCTTCACCAGATCGTCGGTCCACCTAGTGGGAGGCCTGCCCACGCTACGTCTTCCGGCCCGTGGTCACTACTCAAGAACTTTCCTGCCCCAGCGGCTATTTAGCTCTATGAGCTATGTGCCCCGCCACCCTGTGTAATCTTTACTATTCCATCAGACACTGTATAATTTTCCATTTTATTCGACTCCTGAAGACAATTTACACAGACAGACCCGTGTGAAAAACCAGTATCTACTACCTATATTGGATTTTAGCACCACTAGCACGTAGCAAAAATTGAAGCAAAAGGTACAATATAAGGCAAACGACTGTGTCGACATTTAATTTGCCTTACATGCGGCAAAACTGTACCCATTGTACATTCCACACAGTTCTTGTAATCAATGTTTCACTTTGAACTGCTAGTTAACATCTAACGAGGGACCTGAAAGGGAAATTTACGATAGAAAAAGAAATTTAGGTAGGTATATTGGCATGTGTTTTTTGAAGACTTTGCTCAGCCTGAGTTGCACCACCTTATTTTTTTTAGTGCTTTTTGTATGGAATTAGACAGATTTTTGACGTTTGTCAAAATTAAAGTAAGATGGTGCAACTCAGCCTAAGATGAAATTTAATAGAAACAATCCACAAAATTGAATAATTTGCTAAAATGAGAGAGAGAGAGTAAAATAAAATGTTCTTCTAAAACAAAGGTCAATTTTGTTTTTACCTCAGTCAAAATTATTAATATTTTGATCACTGATTTAAAATCGTAAAGGAATTTGTATACGATTATGTAATTTCGTGAGCCATTTGGGACTCAAAGCTTCGAAAATTCGTATTGTAAAGTTGTCTTTGAAATTAAAGTACACAATTTTGTTTGCTACTGGTTGTAAAATCATCAGAAATATGACGCTACTAAAATAAAATGTAAACAAATTAAATGTTTCAAAGATACGCATCGCCGAGTTAAATTCGTTTGTTGGGTCTATATTAACCCTTAGAGCGTTCGCTTTCGTTGAAATTGCGAATTTAGGCTCTGCCCCTTCACGGAGTTAATGAAAGGTTAAACTTTACGAGCGGTGCGGTGGCGTTTGACAAAATTCACTTGGGTCCTAACCAGGTTCATGAAACTTAGTTGGCTAGAGTGAGTCTTAAGGATAGTGGAGAAGGCAATATATCGCACGTAGTTTCAAGTTTGAAGACGATAATCAAAAGCTTCGCAACTTAAGTATAAACTGTTATCATCATTTTTTATTTCTTTCGCTAGTTCTAAACAGCGAAAATAAATGAGAAAATTGATTAAAAACACTTGGGTAAAAAATTACTGCCATAGGTAAACTGCGATCTTTCTACTGCGAAGCGTTTGGTCTTGATTTATGATGATTGAGATAAGGTAACCTAATCTTTGTAACTACTGGAAATTATTTTCTGCAAAAAAATGAGATATTGATCTAGCTAGATTTTTCATAGAAAAAAAAACTGCCTGTTGCAGAACCAAACTCTGAATCTTTCATATTTAGGCTGAGTTGCACCACCTAACTTTGACCGTAACTATAAAGATAACCGATGCTTTTTGTATGGAGTTTGACAGACTTTTGACGTTTGTTAAAGTTAAAGTAAGATGGTGCGACCCAGCCTTAGAGTAATATTCATTGCTCGTTCCTTTTATAAGGAACTGGCAAAGAGGCTCACCGAAGTAACTGGTGATCAAAAGGCTGGCAGTTATTTCGGTCAAAGAATAAGCCTGGCCATACAACGTGGCAATGTTGCCAGCCTTTTATTTATTAATTTATTTATTTTGGGTACCATTTCCGACTGCGGCGCTGGGGTTGACATTTTTTTTGTAAAATTTTGTAATAACACATATTAAGTATTTATTATTAGCAATTTTTAAAGGCATGTATTTAAATGATCTTTTTAAATTAGCAAAAACGGCAAATAAAAAAATCTATTTGGTCGTCTATTTTAATGATTGATCCTCTTTCTTTGAGACATAAAATAAATAAAATCGATCGATATTTTAACCTCTTTTGAACTACGCAAAAAAAAATTGAGATGTAAAAATTATATCTGATCGTTACTTGTTGGTCCTCAAAAATAAAAGAAATGAGCACCAAATATTCAATATTGTGATACTTTTTTAAATAATTCGATCTGTATAAAATAATTTTTGTATATATCAAATAATCTTCAAAATAATTATGTTATGGTACTTATTTTTATTAAGTTGTAGTCAAAGGATGGAAACTATTTAAAGGCATGTCTAATCGACCCGTTGACAGATGACTTTATGGTCACTGATCACGGTCGAGATCGGTACCTATACTAAGAGAAAATCAACCTTGCGATTTGAAAAAAATAAAGAGGTAAAAATTATGATGTCGGGTTCAGGGATGTCAGAAGTAAGAAATTATTTTACATAGCGCCTCTAGTCCCAAACTAAGCAAAGCTTGTAATTTAAACAAACAGGGCAATGTACTATTCTGCTTGCTTATTGGCCGCTAAGCCCTTGGCCAACTCAGTAACCAATGACGGACGATTGTTACTCAACCACAAAGTACCGCGTAAATTAAAAGATATTTTTTAATTAAAAATATTAACCAATAATATTTTTTGTTAGATCAAATATATTTTAAAGTTAAGTTATACATAGATCGAAATGTATTTATTAGGTGATCAATAATAAAAGGCAAACTTGATATAAAAATCATCAAATTAACAAAATTAAAGATCAATAACTAAAAAAGAGGATCAAATATTATTTTTGTTTACCAAATATTAAAAGAGTATACTAAACATAAATATTATGTTACCTTTAATGAAGATCATTCATAATTTATCCGTAGATCAACTAATATAGACTCAATAATTAATATAAAGATAAAATATAATAAAAAACATCATTTATTTTTAAAAGTGCACATACAAAAAAGATCAATTAGTTTTTAGAGGATCAAATAATATTGTCCCATTTTTAAAGTTTAGATTTTAAATAATTTTGAGTTTTTTATAAGTAAATATGTTATAAAAATGTTTATTGCTTAATGCGTGACAATAGCCTTAACTTCTATGTTATAGACTTAGTTACCCAGTAGACTTCAAAGTACCGTACCACTTTCAAGACCCTCATTTATACAATCGTTTTGTTCGAACAGTAAACCCTCACAATTGGAGTGATCCATCTCCTTTTAAAAGTCATTCCTTCCGACGAAATGAGACAGAAAATACCGTGAAAGGCAAACAAATGGTACGGAATCAGCCTCGAATTGAATTAAAACGTGTGGGCGAAGACTCTGATAAGTGTAATTTGTCTTAAAAGCACGAAAAAATCAGGTCTTAAGAGGAGGTTCGAAGTTTTAAGTTTCAAAAGAGTTCATCAGATATTGGTACTGAGTGCCAGACAAAGTAATAAATTACAATGCTGGTGAATTGTGTGGAATAAAAGGGTACGTTTGACGTTGAAATAATTTCAATGAATAGGGGTTTAAAAAATGGTAAAATTTTTGTTTGTTCACTAAACATTGATGCAAAGTTTTCTCTTTTGTCTATTTGATTAATGATAATGCGTAGGTTAAAGGGTAAACGTTAAATATACGAGTAATTTGAATTTTTTAACCTATCTTTTACTCCTGGATGGTGGATGGATATTGTTATTCTTTGAAACTAAAACCATTAATGAGAAGATAAAGAGACCCAAGAACAAACATGGATAATTTTTATCCTGTTTTTTAAAGGGGTGTAAAGACACATGTGCTGTAAAAACCTTATGACAGACCGAAATTCTTCATTGCAAAGCCGCATGCAAAAGCTTAGATAACCCCACATTATTTTTGTCTCTTTTACTCATATCGTTATCTAAATATTATTAAAGAGATGTATTGTTCCAAGTTTTTATATCAGGCATGTTAGAACTTGGCCTTAACCAACAATTTCTCTTACTCAGTCGCTCGCACCCACATCGATCATTAGGAGACGGATTCCGGCGAATAATGTTAACATCCCAGTCTTGTACGAGTCGGCACATTTCGGGTTTGACACACAGCTCAAACAATACGGCTACAAAGGGTGAATTTGTGTGTCAGAACGGAATCATTTCATATGTTCGGGCAGGCCTCTCACTAGGTAGACCAAGACGATCTGGTGAAGGTCGCGGGAAGTACCTGGAAATCTTTGGGGGGGCCTTTGTCCAGCAATGGGCGTCATTTGGCTAAACGACGAACGCGAAAATGCGTCTCCACATAGTACGAGGTCTGCCTATACTACGTCTTCCGGCTCGTGTTCTCCACTTGAGAACTTTTCTGCCACAGATTTTCCTGCAGGTTTTCCTTCGTAACTTCTTATTTCTGATTCGATCACGCATTGAGTTTTGAGTGATCTTGAGCTTTATTATTGACGTCTTGACGAAAGATTTGTGAAGTCGTATCATTGAGGTTTTTTACGGTGTACCCTCTGTATGTTCAAACCGTTCTTGCCATGCTAGGCTCATGTCTTTCCTCATTTTTATTTCATCGACTGCGAGCTTGTATATTTAATTACCGACATCGGATATATTTTTTCCGTTACACGTTTTGACATTGCAGTATGATTAGGATCTTACTAATCTTGACAAAGGAATCGTATATTTATGAATGGAGGGATAGAGATTATTTTAAGGAGTTCAGTTTTTAGCGCTTTATTGTTTACAATTTTTAGAGTAGGATTTGTACTAGTTAGTGCACAATTTACTGGAATTCCCACCAATCCAAGCTAAGCTCGGGCGTAAGCCCGTATTCACAAACGATACATGCTTAAGTGAAGCAGCAAATTCGAACGCAAAGCTGAGCTGTGATTGGTTCGTGTGTTGCCCTGTGCGTCCACGCGCACTATGAGACCTCATAGTAATGTTTGTGAATACCGGCGTAAGTGTGTTTGTTAAGAGTGGTTTCACTACAACGAGGACCTAATGAATGAAATGATACCTGTAGTTGAAAGAACCAAAATCCTTCTTTCCTCGCCACGTTATTTTCTAAGTCCCCAAAGAACTTCTAACCCCGTCCCGTACTAATGCACCTTCTATTTCTATTCCTTTCCGGAATCTTAGCAAAAACGTGGCCAACTTTGTTCAGCTTTCAACAAACTAGTCTGATAGTGACACCTGTACTTTGTCATAGAGATTTCAAGAAGACAAAGTTATCGATATACCCTAACTTATAAAACCTTAATTATGTTAGAATTTTACTAAAGAATGTACCTGTTTTAGGTAGGTAGGTAAAATTTAAGACGTAAAACATTAGCCTATGTATGTTCATTCTAAAAAAAATCACACGATACTAACTACATAAAATATAATCTTGGCGCATTGCAATTCAGACGGTTGAAGGCACTGGCAGATTATGCTGTTTTTGCCAAAAAAACGTAATAAAGGATTGTTTTTAGCTTCTGTTTCTGATCTGTTCGCTAATTACATAATATTATTAGCTGAAAACAATGATGGTCTCCAAATACTCTGAAGTTGTATAAAATAAATACAATTTAATCTTATCGATACAATAACACCGATACTTACCACATCCCTATTCATTGCGGGCAAAAAGGAAAGGAATTAACTTGTGCCATTATTTAGTGAGGATAACTTGAAGTAGTTTCCGCATTGTTTAAGTGACGGGAAATTAACAGCAAGTTGATACAAGTTTCAGCTATTCATGGAGGCTATTCCACCCGCAAGGTAGACCGACGACCTCATAAAGGTGGAAGGCGCTGGATGCAGGCCGCTACCAACCGTGCGATGTGGAAGTCATTGGGGGAGGCCTGTATTTAGCATTAGACGTCCTGTGGCTGAAATGATGATGATGATGGAGACTTAACGTGGTGTGCGGATTTAATGACTTATTTCATTATATTTGACAAGATTCGTTTCAAATAACTGACGTTCACTCTTGGACTCCTCCCCCAAGGATTTCATCAACCTTCACAAGATCATCAGTCCACCGAGATTAATACATATATTGACGGGATATAACTCACTGTGTTTAAAATCTTATATAACTTACTGTATTTTTCAGGAAACATTTCAGGTTTATTACAAATCGGGAACGAAAGGTTCTAGGCCCCGTTGTTTGGTGCCCATGTATTGGAACCCCCGAGTTACTAATTACTGATCACCTAGGTTTGTGAAATGCCTTTGAATGCAAATGGCACTGGGTAATTCTCTGTGGCAATCTATGTCCTATTTCCAGCAGATTTCTGATATACAACTTTCCTAATCCTAATTTACTTTTATTTTGACTTGCTGTGTTTCTGACGTCAGTCTCACCGAAGAATGATCTAAGTTATAAGAAACTGTACACTTGGGAATAAAATTAAACAGTTTTAATACTAAACGTTAAGTAATAAAACCAATAATCTTCATGAATACCATCATCCAGACAGATCCATCATCCATTACTAAGCCGAAGAAAAACGTTATAAGGAAATTATTTTGATCGATTACTTCTAAACGATGTGAAAAGTATCGATAAATCATCATTTAGTAGGTACATATTTGGTTTAGCTATGTATAAAGCTACAATTATTTAAGCCTATTGAAATTTGAAAGTAAAAAGATCGCGTAAATTATATTTACGAGTATTTACTAGTTTTTTGCTATTCCCGAAAGAATTTATATCTGTCTCTATAAGACAACTGCACGTAACCACTTTAAAACGCGAGACAAAAACTATTTTATATCTACAACTAGCGGCCGCCCGCGACTTCGTACGCATGGAATCGTTTTAACCCCTTAGGTGGAGTTTTCGTTTCTTAGCGGATGCCTACGTCATAACAAAACCTGCATGCTTTTCAGCCCGATCCGTCCAGTGGTTTGGGCTGTGCGTTGACAGATCACTATGTCAGTCAGTCAGTCAGTCATTCAGTCAGTCAGTCAGTCATTCAGTCAGTCAGTCAGTCACCTTTGAGTTATATATATTTAGATTCACACCTATTAGATAACCCTAGATACAGCATTTAAATGCATGAAGTGGCGAAACCCGTAACTAAGAGTAATTAACTAAAACAGTTTTCTCTCTCACCAAACACTATGTTACGTACGGAATGCATCCTCTATAAAGTTAGTTGTTAATTTGTGGCGACGCGAGTTGTGTCGAGCTTAATAGAGGTAGATGCAGTAAAACTGTTTCTAAACTAGAAATTTTAGGCTTTGTGCATACAGAAATACATCTGGGAAACGAGGGTCGTAAATTCGTGATGTAGTGGAGACTATAAACAGTTATTGCAACTCACGAAGGCGAGTGCGTTTTACTTGTGTATGTACGTGTACATGCACATAACGATAGTGTTATGTCTATCAAAACTTTCGAAAAACCAACAGTAGCGAGCCATCACACATGTAAAGCCTACTCGCCTTCGTGAATTGCAACAACTAAGTATAAATGACTAGCTTTCCGCCCGCGGCTTCGCCCGCGTGGAATTTCGTTTGTTAAATTTTCCTGAATTTTCTTTGCTATAAACCTCACGGAGCCTGAGACCTTTCCAACGAATGCAAACCCGTGGAAATCGGTTCGTGCGTTCTGGAGTTATAGCGTCAGGAAGGAAAACCAGACTTATTTTTATATAGTAGATATAATTATGATAACTCGGAAATAAGGTTTTTGAAGTTGAAAAAGAAACAAATCTGTATTATGCCGAATCTTGGCTCTCGTGAGGAATACTCAATCTCGATCCCAAGCACAGATCAGTAATTGATTGAATTTCATTATGTTGACCAATCAAAGGCTCTTAAGTTTAGATTATACACTTCAGATAGAGTTTTTCTTAATAAAGCCCAAAGTTCTTAAAGATTAACCGCAACACCATCATGCATGCTGTGGTAAGAGCTATTTTGTAGAAAGAGAATACGTGCCTTGATCAGTAAGCATAGTTATCCAATCAAACAATGCAAAATAATTAATAATTAAGCCAGCACACAGTATCCATATACGTCACGTGCGAAATCCAGCATTTATCAATTTTGAACGACAGAAATCCAGCTGATATGGTTGTAATCAGAGCCCATTAAATTTGCATGTGCCAGTGAGTGCGGACTAGATTTTGTGTAAATAATGTTCATTATGCTTTGTTGATGTTTTTGATGATATTTGATGCTGAATCACAGTAAATAGGGCAGGTTTATTGCAATATGTGTTCAAAATCATTAATTTCGTGGATATGTATTTATTACCTTTGAAAAATGATACCACTTTTCATTCCACAAGTAATATTCCCAGCTCCATTAACACATAAAGTAGTAGGTGCTAGCCAGCTTTTGCCAACTGCTTCACCTGCGAGAAATTCGGTCAGTCACAGAAAGACGTTGAGGCCCGGTTTCCACAAGGCGAAGCGGAGTTTCCACCAAGGCGAAGCGGAGTTTCCAACACGATTTTTTCTATAGGATTTGAGCGGCGAATGTACGGCGCGGAGTAGACTAGTGCGGAGCGAAGAGATATGGAAATAATGAAATCTGATTGGTTAATCAAAATTCAAACATTTCTCCGCTCCGCTTTAGTGGAAACCCCCTTTCAAACCAGGATAAAAACTATCCTAAAATATGTATAAGTTATAACTTATCTAAATTGGTTCAGTAGTTTCACCCACAGACGGAGATTTTGCATGTATACTATTAAGCTTCAACCACACCAACGCGTGCAGATCGCCATCGCCGGCGCGATCAAAGACCAATAACAGTATGAGTGACCCATGACAGTTTACGCGACCTGTCATTTCCCTATGATCGCGCCGTGATCGCCTGGCGCGCGGCGATGGCGATTTACACGCGTTGGTGTGGTTGAAGCATTATTAGTATACAATGTAATAAGTATAACAACATCACTTTGACATGGTTACTAAAACCCTGTCAAAAAACATGACCAAAACAATTTGATCGATCACGTTGATTTGACGTCGCACAAATTGCTCCTAAAGCTAAAACCTACGGTATACATATTCATGAATTTGTTATGTATTCATGAAATTCGTAAGTACGTAGGTCGAGTAACTAGTCTGTTTTTTGCTTAGTTCTAGCGTATTTTTATTTATATTTTAATCTTTATTGATAAGACTTGCAGTGTACGTGTTAAAATGGAAAATTCTTTACTGGAGGTCATGTATGATAGTGCTTAATATTGAATATGTGTTTGAGTATCTGTCGCCGGTATTCACAAACATTACTATGAGGTCGCACAGTGCGCGTGGACGCACAGGGTGCACGAACCAATCACAGAGCTCTACTCAACGCTGTGCGTTCGATTTGCTGCTTCACTTAAGCAAGCATCGTTTGTAAATACGGGCGTTTATCCTGCATGTATAGAGTCGCCATAGTAAAAGTTTAACTCATAACTGAGGTGTTTTCATTATGTCTATATTATGGGTTTTGCATGGTTCTTACTCCCAATGTGATTAGGATATTGAAAGCGTAGATCAGCAGGAAAACAAGTTGGCAGACGAGTAGCAACTCAATATAATAATATCTTTCTTCTAGGCCCTATCTAACAGTACAACAAAATTCTTAGAATCCATTCAACAAATCCTGGTGCCTTCAAGGGACCATTTTGGTTTGATTGAGTTATGTCAAATGCCTTTATGATACATCTTTATGTCTGACATCGAGCTTACTTCAAATACATAGAAGAAATAAAGTCCAAAGGTGAGTAAAGACTAGAGCATTTCTATGTAATGTAGCGTTCTTTCAAATGATAAAATACATGTGAAATGTACGAAGTTTGGTTCGTTAAAGGGTGACACTGATACTAGAGTATTTCATAGAGCGGTAATAAATATTATTGAATTAGTTATACATATCTTAAGTTAAGGTTGCGGGAAGAGCCTGGATGCGGGCAGCGCAGGACCGTTCATTATGGAAAACCTTGGGGGAGGCCTTTGTCCAGCAGTGGACGTCATTTGGCTGAGACGAAACGAGTTATACATATAGCAATAAACTATTGAGTATTGAGTATTAAGCCGGTCGTTGTTCTGTTACAAGTAAATCTATACGCACCTTATGAACGATAATACCTTCGTAGAATTATTCATATAATTTTCATCTATCACACCTAATTTATCATTCCTTGTCAAATATCAGATAACATTAGGAAATTCAGAACTATACTCATTGCTCGAGGCATATCTGGGAAAGTCCTCAAACGTAACTACAAGTTTAACATTGTGACTCTTAATCGGTTGTAATAAGGTTGGTTTTGTTCTCGAACGTACGAAGCAAATCAAGTTTAACACTGTGGCATCTTATTCAGTGGTTTTGAAGTTGGTTTTGCAACAGAAATGTATAGTCGGATGTGCCGGAACGTTCTTATTATGTTTGCTCGCGATTTCACATGCGCAAGAACTGTTGAATATGTAGGATCGTATGCTAGTTAGGAAAGATTCAACTTCGACGATTGCAGAGTCAATAATGAACGTCGTAGCGTATTGGTTGGCAAAACCACAGGATAATTTACGTAGAAGTGACAACGTTAGTTCTAATGTAAATCAGAAAGATAAACATAATTGACACTATCCCAAAAGGAGTCCTCCAGTGAATTGGTCCACTTTTAGCTTGGTCCATGGGCCAAGTCACTGGTTCGAATTTTTAAATAATTTTTCTTCCGGTGGTTTTGTTAATAAATTAAACACCATACCTATCAACAAACATCTACTCTAGAATCTTGAAGGTGCACCCAGTCACTGGAAGAAAAACTATTTAAAAGCCCTAGTGCCAAGCTCATAAATACATACTACCGAACATAGAACCTCCTCCTTTTTTTGAAGTCGGTTAAAAGGTGAGCTTAATAAGTATCATATTAATAGCATTATCTCCCACTCAATTTTTGGGTCACAAGAAATTAAAGCAAGCGGTGTTTATATGTAAGGTATTTTACCTACTTTCGTTCTAATATTGCCTAAGATGAAATCAGTTCCATGATTAAACCTATTAAAGTAACAAACACATAAATTAGGATTTTAGCTCTCAAGGCCATAAAATAAAATTGCGTTAAGAATGTAATATACCAACAAAACCCATTTTATGCTAAAACTAGCCTCAACCTTCCCAGCCGTTATAGTCAGCAATATTTCAAGTTACCTACCTAATTTGGATCCGCTAGAGGCAAGTACTTCGCATCCATTTTTACGACCTGTATTTTTTGTTTATGACCTGCGTTCTGGTAGGTTTACAATACAGATGTATGCAGCAGGTGTAGTATCAAATGTCGCGGAAGTCTAAGGCTACGGCCGGATACTCGCGACTCCCCACTCGGGCGATGACGGAACGCCGTTTCTTAGTGGATATACCCCCTTATTTTCAGGACGAAGCAGCACCCTTTTCAGGGCGCCGGGAGTCCCACACACCACCCTGTCCCCCGGCAGTGGTGACGGTGCGTAAAGCATTTCCTCCGCGACAAAAAAAGGTGTAGTATCAAAACATATTATAGCTGCAGTATAATATAGACTAAAATTCGTTGTAATAGCTTAAAACAATCGTAGTCAACTACGTAGTGTTTCGTCATCATCATCATTTCAGCTACAGTACGTCCACTACTGAACATAGGCCTCCCCCAATTATTTCCACATCGCCCGGTTGGTAGCGGCCTGCATCCAGGGCCATCCTACTACCTTTATGATGTAGTTGGTCAACCTTATGGGTTTTTAATATTGCAAAAGTCGAGATATTATAAACTTCATAATCATCAGAAAACTCATTTATGAAAATTTCCTACTTCTACTACAAAAATCCAAAAAATATATACAAACTATAACATAAAGTTCTACTGAGTCTAAATCCATTATGTAAGGCCCTATCTTTGTTTTCTGACCTCAATTCGGAAAGTTGACCTGCCCCCATACAAGGATAAAACGTTTTCTAAGAAAAATCGGGAACTAACCTCACCTAGACAACTTTGGTTCCCTTTGAAAGATTTTTATATTGTGTACGACTGTATACGAATATTATTATAAATAAATAATCCTTAAATAAATATCTTTGGACATCTAGTCCCAAACAAAGATAAGCTTGTACTACGAGTATGGGTACCGACTAGGTCGGTAGGTACACGACGATCTGGTGAAGGTCGCGGGAAGAGCTTGGATGCGGGCAGCGCAGGACCGTTCATTGTGGAAAACCTTGGAGGAGGCCTTTGTCCAGCAGTGGACGTCATTTGGCTGAAACGAACAAACGAACGAGTATGGGTAACAGACAACGGTTAGAAACTTACATAAAGTACTTTAAAACACCTACACCAATAAAAACAAATATGTTTGTCCACACAAATCTTTGTACTGTTCGGGAATCGAACCCGTGAATTCTGACACAGTAGACTGGCACGCAAACCACTACACCAAAAGTCTGCTAATATTTCTGGTTACTTAAATTTCTGGAAAAACCGATGACTTAACTTTAAAAGCTGCTTTATAATTATCCGAAGTTCCGAGCAAAAAGTAAGTGTTCCAATTTCCTAAGACCGTAGTTCACAGGTTCGCTTCCAAGAAACTTGAATTCGAACAAACTCGAAAACATTGTAAAACGATAGTCACTGCGCAAATTTAATTAATTTATACCTACTTGTGTACTGAACTGGGTCAAATTCTTGTATTGGAAAGCTACCTGGTTAAGAAGATAGGGCTGTGAAAAGGAAATTGGAGAACTTTTTATTGAGGTAGTACCTACATATAAAAAGAACAAAGGAAGTAAGTATAGATGGTGATTTGGTGGTCAGTACCTGCTTAGAGCAAAAACTAAATACCTGAATATGTTATGAAACCGTCTTCTGATTAGAATACTTATAGAATTTATTGTAATAAATGTCTCTTAAGTTACCGAAATGTACTGTCGCTATAATTAATTTTAATAATATAATGACCACGGCTGGTGTAACCCGGTCGAAATATCAGGCAAATACAGGTTAAATTTCAATATTACCTATCCGCGTATTGCGACAAAATCTGTTTAAATTAATTCAAGTACTGTCTATATCTCAAGCTAGGAGCAATTTATTTTAAAGGTATGTAAAGTAAGTAACCGTCCATTCTGGACTAAATGGTCTGATGTTCTTCTTCAAAAGTGTATCTTGCTAACATAATAACCAACCCTGGTAAGGCGAATTCTGCAATCGCACGTTAAATTTTAACTGTCACCATTAATTGAATTATGTTCGTGGAAAATTCCGGTATTTTAATTTACTGCACTCGTAATTGGCTGAATGTAAAAATAATGGTTTCGTTTAGGCAAGAAATATGGAAGTCATAAAAAACTTGTACTTACTCGTATATGCAAAGTATATTGCCTTAAATGATATGTATGAAAGCTTTTCTCGTAAATTGTTTCAGGTTTATTCATGTTTTTTTCGACGTAAACAAACCAATTAAAATCTAGATTGAGTTAAATATGTGATTTGAATCATTAAAATTATGTTAATAAATAATGATTAGGGTTAACATTATCATTATTATGTGCTATATTTTTTTCAAAAAAGATCCGTAATCCCAGGTTTTCTACTCAAAGTGATTAAAGAATATTCATAAGATTATGTCCTCAGTCAGGTTTAGACATTATGTTAACTTACATAAATTACTTACATTATTTGAAGTTTCAGATGTCTAACTCTGCTACAAGACTCATTTGTTATGTATTTTACTTCTGACACACACTAGATGAATATACGAATAATAATAGGTAGCTGGTAGTCAGTAGTTGCTCAGTCAGCAGTTAGAACTTTGAGTGCTTAACTAGGTACTTAACATTAATGCCCTCTATGACAATTGACTTTGATTTAATTTTCTCAGCAATACTTAATGTGCGCGCACACGGCGCGCTGTCATCCAGCGGGAGCGGGGCGCGGGAGGCGGAGCATCGACCGCCGCACGCGCCGCGCCGCCCGTCGCTTCGGCCTATTCGCCGCCGCTCCGGCACCCGATCGCACGCGTCCACCTAATTCTTTATAATCACAATTTCATTGTTTAACAAGTACATAAATGTCATGTTTTAAAAGAGTACTTCGTATCATTTACTTCTCCCAAACATTTTGGCGCCCCCGGGTGGGCGCGTGTCATCTTTCTTTCGCAAAACCGGTCGAGTCACGTCCACGCCACGCGGTCTCGGAACATCACGTCACGCCTGAAGAAGTTTCATCTCGCCACGCCGCGCCGCAGCGAAATTCATCGGGCAAGCATCATCTATCGCATCTGCATCGAGATTTTACGAGAATCTGGCGCTCAAGACGAAGACACCGGTTGCCACGCCGCCAACATCGAGGTCAAAGGTCACTGCGCAGCATGCTTCAGCTTTCCAAGGGGAGTGCCGTGAGCTTACCTTATCATTTCCTTCTTTTTCCTTCTTGATTTGATAACGTAAAGGCAATAGCTCTTCATTTCAGTGTTTTTTCTTTGAAAAATTCTTCGTACCTGTTGAACCATCGTAAATTTATTCATACATCGTCTTTTGCGTCGTAAAGACATTAAAATATTTTGCATCATCGTACATTTTGCACCATCGTTAATATTGCATCCCTCTATTTTGTACCATCGTAACCGCTATCTGACTTCTTTGCTGGTTAACACTGCCACGTGTTTTCATTGCAGCGCCTTCTTACAGATAGCTACATCATTGTGTTAATAATTTGCATCTTTTTTACAGCATTACAGCATCATCTACGACATATTCCCCAACTTCTTAAATATTTTACCTAAAATATTGCGCTAATTACCTTCTTAATTTCAAGGCGTATTTATTCAAAGCCCTCAATTCTTGCCTACTTCTTTCTGCCACTCAAACTAAGTCATTCACAGTACATATTTTTGCCTTCGATTAAGTATTTGCATTACATTTTCCTATCAAATTAATTATAATTTCAGTCTGCACGATCAATCTTCTTCATATCTATTGCACCGCTTGCTTACGTTCACACTGCAAACATTTTTCTTCATACAATTCCAGTGAAAGTGGCCTTGGGATTGTGCCCAGGCCCGAACGCATACGCGCCACGCGCCACGCGGCCGCTGCGTGCACCGAACGCGCCCAGGCCTGCGGGACGCCGCGGTCTCGCGTGCCGTTCCTGCAAACCGGACCCGCTGCCGCGCGTCGCTTGCAGCTGGCCGCATCATTAGGAAAAATAAGGAGCGTAAGCCGTTCGCAATTTATTATTTGCAATTTAACTTCCTCAACATTTGACCGACTTCTTACATCTTTCATTTTGTTAATTCATTGACTATTATTTTGTGCAAAGTTCAAGTAATTTAATTTAAAATGTCGAATCCAGATTCTAAATCGACACTTTCTCCGCGGCCCGCTTCTCCGCGACCTATTTCATCTTTAGACGAACTATCAGAACTTAAGGTTAAACGCAGTTCCATTAAGGTCAAATCACCAAATTTCACAATAGTTTGAAAACATTAGATAAACTTCAATTAACTTCAATTCAAGTCAATGAGTTAACGCTGAAGTTGGATAAATTTATGGGAATTTTAGACAAGTTTGAGATCATGCAATCTCGTATAGAAGTTCTGAATGGTGCCGATCTCGTGAATGAACTTGCTGAGAGGGACAGTATAGAAGAAAGTCTTCATCTTGTCATTGCCACAGCTCAAGATTTAATTGAAGCCTCGAAGCCTAAGGAAAGTTTTCATGATGCTGCTCAAGGTTCTCAAACTTGTACTCACAATCACAATTGTAAGAATTCAATGAGTTTTAAATTGCCTATGATTCAAATTCATAAATTTGATGGAGCCTATTTTAAGTGGTTTGAGTTTCGTGACACTTATGAATCTCTTATTCATAAAAATGAGAGTATTCAGCCCATTCATAAATTTCATTATCTTTGCTCCTATCTTGAAGGTGAGGCCGCGCGCGTAATTTCAAACTTAGAGGTGTCAGATCAAAACTATGCTCAAGCTTGGGAACTCTTGTGCGAGCGATATAACAATGAACGCCAATTAATTACTAACCATCTTAACAGTTTATTTAATATTGAACCTTTACAGCGAGAGTCTGATAAATCATTGAGATATCTCAGTGATCATGTCACCAAAAATTTACGTGCGTTAAAAACGCTCGGTCAACCCACCGATCAGTGGGACACGATCATCATTCATCTAGTAACAACAAAGTTAGATCAAATTTCGAGTATAAAATGGGAAGAATATCGAAACAATCTCAAGGCATTGCCTACATTAAATGATTTCAAGGCCTTTCTAAAGAGTCGTGCAGATGTTTTAGAAACATTATTTAGAGCCAAGAGAGATAGAAATTCGAAACCTCAGGTTAAGTGTGAAAGTAATACCAAATCTTTCGTAATTTCAGCTAACAAGGATGGTCAGCGGCCGTGCGTCGTGTGCCAGGGTAAACATCGCATATTCGACTGCAAGGTTTTCAACAGTCTGTCAACCGATGAGAAATGGGCCCAAACTGCAAAACACAAGCTCTGCTACAACTGTTTGCGTCCTGATCACGATGCGGCGCACTGCCGACTGGGAGGTTGTCGCGTATGTAAGAGACGACACAATACAATTTTACACAAACACACCACAACAAACCCCACGCATTCAGGGACTAATCATGTGAAAGGCACACCATTAGTAAATACCTCTATACAATCTTCGTCAAATAAAGAGTCCTCAGTTACTGAGAATTGTGAGCAACTAGCCTCCACTTCTTCTAGCGTCATGTCAGCTCTTTTATCTTCAGAGATATTATTATCGACTGCCTTAATTGAAATTTTTAATCCGCAAAGCAACAAGGTAGAAACAGTTCGCGCACTTTTGGATAGTGGAAGTCAGTCTTCTTTTATAACAAATAGATTAAAATCACGTCTTCAACTGACTTCTCAATCATCTAGTACCACTAATGTACTTGGCATTGGGGATACATCCGTTAATATCGTTCCAGAACGCTGCTCTGCGGTCATACGATCTAGGCAGGGTACATTCGTTCGCAATCTTGACTTCTTAGTACTTCCTCATATAACTGAAAAACTTCCTAAAAAACGCATCTTAATTGATCATCTTAATGTACCATCATATATTGAATTAGCAGATCCTTCCTTTTACAAGCCATCGTCTATAGATGTCCTTTTGGGGGCTGATGTCTTTTGGGAACTCATAGGTTCAGAACAGCGCCCTCTAGGGGATAACTTACCCTTCTTACATAATTCACAGTTGGGCTGGTTGATAGCAGGCCCCATCTGTAACCAGAGATCAAAACCCACTGAAATTACTTCTTGTAATTTTGTTATTAATGAAAATGAATTAGAATCGCAACTAACTAAGTTCTGGGAGTATGAAGACTTTCCAACTCACATTAAAGCAAAACCTTTTTTATCAGATAGTGAAAGGCATTTCACTGATAACACATTCCGATTAAATAATGGTAGGTTCTGTGTTAGGTTGCCACTTATAGACACTCCGGATTGCCTTGGCGATTCATACTTCCCAGCAAAGAAGCGATTTCTTAGTCTAGAAAAACGTCTTAATCAGAATCATAATTTGAAACAAATGTATTCTGCCTTCATACAAGAATATCTCGAATTAGGTCATCTTTCTGAGGCTATAGTCGAGAAGCCTCACGTCTCCTACTTTTTACCACACCATGCCGTGTTTAAAGATAGCAGCGAGTCGACAAAATTGCGTGTTGTCTTTGATGCATCGGCTCGCACATCTTCCGGCTTTTCAATAAACGACCTACAAATGGTAGGCCCAAACATTCAGGACTCTTTGTTCAACATCTTACTGCGCTTTCGTCATTATCAATTTGTCTTGTCAGGTGATATAGAAAAACAATATAGGCAAGTTGTAATGAATGAATTAGATCGTGATCTACAGTTAATTCTCTGGCGGGAAAACGAGTCCCTGCCTATTAAAACTCTCAGATTAAACACAGTAACATATGGATTCTCCAGTGCCAGCTTCCTTGCAGCCAGATGTTTGTGGCAACTTGGCGAGGAGACGGCCGACAACAACATCAAAACCATAATTCAAAATGATTTTTACTGTGACGACTTACTCACTGGGACTGATACAGAGAGTGATTTACTAATTATAAAAAACTCCGTATCAAAATCCCTAATGGCAGGTGGCTTCAATCTTAGAAAGTACAGATCCAATTCACAAGCAATAATTGAAACTGAAACGCAGAACATAGACAATAGTAACTTAACTTTGAGTCAATCACTTCATACATTGGGTTTAGTATGGAATCCAAGTCAAGACACACTTCATTTTGATATAGATGATAATAGCGCCTCGGACATTGTAACTAAACGCTCAATTCTATCCGCAACTTTTAAAATTTTCGATCCGTTAGGTCTTTTAACTCTGTGTACAGTAAAGCCCAAAATCTTGTTGCAAAAGCTTTGGGCACATAAATTAGATTGGGACGAGCCCGTTCCCATTGACATTCAACGTGCTTGGGCACACTTCATAGATAATTTAAAATGTTTGAAACATCTCATAGTGCCTAGGAATATTTTTCATGATAAAACTTCATACATTGAACTTCACAGTTTCAGTGATGCTTCTCAAGCAGCTTACGGCGCCTGTATCTACATCAAGTCCATCTCTTTATTTGGTAAACAAACCATAAATCTCCTTTGTGCCAAGTCACGTGTCGCCCCCACGAAGTCCACCACCATACCCCGCTTGGAGCTGTCAGCAGCGATGCTGGGAACGCGCCTCGCTGCAACGGTAAACTCAGCCTTTCGAAAGCCCATAGCTCGCTGTATTTATTGGAGTGATTCAAGTGTAGCCCTAGCGTGGATAAACACTTGTCCATCCAAACTAAAAACTTACGTCGCAAATCGAGTTGCAATTATTCAAGAGCTTACTGACAGCTCTTCATGGCGTTATGTCCCCACAGCTCAGAACCCAGCTGATCTCGCATCACGAGGCACAGACCCGCAACACGTTCAATCGGAAAAATTATGGTGGCACGGGCCCACATTTTTGTTGCAGCCAGAGGAGAGCTGGCCCACTCTTAACAAAGACATAAAAATAAAGAACTTGCCTGAACTCAAGCAGATCTCATCACTTCACACATTAGACTCCGTCACTTCATCTGATTCAATTATAGATTTTGAAAAATACTCAAACTTCAATAAACTGAAACGTATTGTTGCGTATGTAAATCGTTTCATTAACGTTAGATGTAAAAGGCAAAACATAACAGGACCATTGAGTGTAAATGAGCTAGAAAATTCATTAACCATTTTAGTAAAACTTTCACAGCAGCAGTCATTTGCTAAAGAGTTAGATATATTGCATCATGATAAGAAATTAAGTCCTAAATCACATATGACTTCACTTGCACCATTTATTGACTCTCAGGGAATCCTGAGAGTAGGGGGCAGGCTAGGTAAATCTACATACGATTTCTCTAAACGACATCCTATACTTTTGTGCGCAAAACATCCACTTACAAAATTAATCTTCACACATGAACACTTACGTCTCTTACATGCGGGACCACAGCTTATGTTGGCATCGGTTCGCGAGCAGTTTTGGCCCATTGGTGGTAGGGACCTGGCGCGACGCACGGCTCGCAGATGTGTCACTTGCACTCGTCACTATGGTAAGACGATGACTAACATTATGGGCAACTTACCCTCCCCACGGGTAACCACTGATTTCCCATTTTCTTCTGTATCTGTTGATTTTGCTGGGCCTTTCCTCATAACTGATCGGCGGGGACGTGGGTGTAAAATTACAAAATGCTATTTGTGTCTTTTTATTTGTCTCAGATTTAAATGTGTACACTTAGAAGCTGTTAGTGAACTATCTAAAGAATCTTTTATATTGTCTCTACGCCGCTTCATTTCACGTAGGGGTAAGCCTAGAGAGATTTATTGTGACAATGGCAGGAACTTTGTCGCAGCTGCCAAGGAAATTAATGACTTTTTTAAGCACCATGCAGTCTCTTTACAAGAATTTGCATCTGATCATGATATTCAATTTAAATTTTCACCGGCTTACGCTCCTAATTTTAACGGCTATGTAGAGAGTGGCATTAAATCCGCAAAATTTCATATAAAGCGCATATTAGGGAACACACATATGACATTTGAAGAGTTATCGTCATTATTTTGTCAAATCGAGGCCATCCTCAATAGTCGTCCCATTTCCCCTCTCTCCTCATCTCCCAATGACTACGCAGCGCTCACACCAGGGCACTTTCTCCTTGGCAGGCCACTGATGTCGCTTCCGGCTCCGGACCTGCGAGACGTCAGCACGACAAGGCTGGACCGATTCCGACGAATTGAGCAAGTCAGACAGCACTTTTGGCAGCGTTGGCAAACTGAGTACATCACCGAACTACAGCAACGTTCAAAGTGGAGAGTACGTTGCAAGGACCTACAGCAGGGAGACCTCGTAATACTGAAGGAGGACAACCTTCCCCCACTATTGTGGCGCCTGGGACGAGTCACAACGCTACATCCAGGCTCAGATGGAGTGCCTCGCGTTGCTGACATCGCCACCTCAAGAGGAGTCGTCAGGCGCGCACTCAACCGCATCTGTCTGCTTCATGATGCCTCTCCTGAAAATCTTGAAAGCTAGCTTTCAAGGGGGGGCAGTATGTGCGCGCACACGGCGCGCTGTCATCCAGCGGGAGCGGGGCGCGGGAGGCGGAGCATCGACCGCCGCACGCGCCGCGCCGCCCGTCGCTTCGGTCTATTCGCCGCNTTGTTTAACAAGTACATAAATGTCATGTTTTAAAAGAGTACTTCGTATCATTTACTTCTCCCAAACACTTAATAATATCTTCGTCTGATAGAACCTAAAAGGCAAAGAGCCCTTAAAGGCGGCTAGAGTGTGTCCTTTTAAGTAAATAATTAATTAGTTTTCACATTAATTAAAACAAAATTTTCGCAGAAACTTGATGATTAAAATTAACTCAGATATTGATATCTTTTCATCTTTAAAATCGTAAATAAATTACATATTTTCTCTAGAACCATCTTAGAGATGGATGGATCTACCTATACTAATATTATAAATGCGAAAGTAACTCTGTCTGTCTTGGTTTCACGCCTAAACCACTGAACCGATTTTGATGAAATTTGGCATAGAGATAGTTTGAGTCCCGGGAAAGGACATAGGATAGTTTTTATCCCGGTTTTTGAAACAGGGACGCACGCGATTGAGTTTTTCTGTTACAGACAAATTTCCACGCGGGCGAAGCCGCGGGCGGAAAGCTAGTAATCCATATATATCTCTAATACATCTGCAAAGGAATAAACCTTATTAAAAACGATGATTACACGTGCGTAAATCATTTTTAATCAACCACTAGTAATATCACGGTTAGGGCATTGGTTGAGCCTTACGAGAATAATATTTACCATTCTGAATATTAAACCACAAATATGATATATTATTACGAAATTATCTCGACCACCTGCCGAAATATTACGGTTTTCCCCGAACCAACCTAAGCCCAAATGCTTTAACCGACTAATGCATGAAACCAGGAGTTTACAGAAGTTTTAAGTAATGCTGAAACAGCTTAACTTTCATGTCAAGTGCCAAGTTTAAATTTGCTGAATGAACTCTGCGATGTAAGAAGAAAGAAAATCTTAACAAAATTCTTTCACATAACGTAGCCTGAAATCAAGCAGAGCTCGTGACGGCTACTGTTCAACGAGCTTCACAGGTACCATGTATTTATTGTACCTAATAGGTGCCACTTTGCAAATCCCTAAGACATCATCAGGTCATTACAACATATTATAGTTTTTACTGCAGGACCACAATTCTCTCATTTACCAGAGGCAAATTGAATTTGGTCTACTCTCCCCACCTTGGTCAAGTGCATTAGAGAGGTCTGACCTTCCTATATGACTTCTCATGCTGGCGAGAAAGATTGTAGAGGCCTAAGGCCCAGAACACACGGTGAAACGCAATTGCAACGAAACTGCAACTTCTAGTTACTTTAACCACACATGACAATGAGAGACCACACATGACGCGACCATTTCAAACCGGTTTCAAACTGGTCGCGTCATGTGTGGTATCTCAACGGAATCTATGGCAGACACTTAGATGCAACTCAAAAGTAACTAGAAGTTGCAGTTTCGTCGCAATTGCGTTTCACCGTGTGTTCTGGGCCTAACGTTCACATATTTTTAGGGATTCCCCTCTCTGGCCAGATTAGTTTAAAGAGGCCTGATATTTTTGTCTACAGTCCCCACGTTAGCCAGATGTTCGCATATTCATATAAATGTTGGGTTTTGTCTTTCGTCANATAGAGAATTGAGTAATTTTAATTGATTTTTTTTGTTGCTTTGTTCGTTATGTTTACTTAAATTGTCTTTCAATTACCAAAGTTAAATTTCCCATCCTCCTCTGTCAGTCCATTCTTGTATCTTTTACTTTAAATTGACTCATTGGTAATAAATGGCCTGTCGAAGTACGATTGGAGTTCCACAAATGTCCACCTGAACCGCACAAAGCGTACAAAAGGTATAAAGGGCCCTTATTTGGCACTTGCTGGGAAGAAATATTCGGCTGCTGCGAAATAAGGTTTTGGAATTGGAATTTAGGACTCATATTATGGGTTCACCTCAGAAAGTTTTTCTCAGTTTAATTTTTGTTTAGAGGTGTATATTTTGTAATGACTGTGTGCCAAATATAAATAGAAAAAAAAAAGAAAAAAAGTACTGCTAAGAAGTACCCACAGACAAAATGTGAGTACTTACGTATGTAACTCATCTAAAAATATCGCCTTAAGACCTATGTTTGTCTATTTTGAGTTAAAGAGAACTTCTGCCTTATTAATTAAAAAAAGAAATAACTACCAATTCATGTAAGAAATAAATCCCAATCCCAAATACCAAGTGGTATCATTGGGTGGCCCATCTCATCTTACTAAGGAAAGTGCCAAAAATATTGTTTTTAAACAAAATTAAGGTCTCTCCACAAATTCCACTTGAAGGCTGTACAATCAATGTTAAATGAAAAACTACATTATTTTTTTTTGCAAAATCGAACTTTACCTTACCGCTTTATGTGCTATAGTATGAAATGTCTGTACTAAGAACTAGACGACACACGAAATACTTCAATGTTCCCAACATACTTGAGTTCCCCCAAAACTTTTCACTTTGGCTCCGAAATCCTCGTTAAAACCCAGCTGAGTGCGGAATCTGGATAAAGGACATCTGCCGATGAGCTCCGTTGTAGATTAGTTGGTATGAATCTTGAGTAAGAGCTGCAGTTTATTAAGACCCCTAGAAATGCCACAAAATATTAAAACCAGTGCCTTATTTGATGGCAATGGCATGATGACTACATTGTGGATTATCATGATTTATAAAAAAAGTGAAATAAAATAATTATCTTTATTTTTCTGTTATCACACCTACGTACTTCGTTTGTGCCTAAAATGTAAAAAGTGTTTATACTTTCAAGATTTTCTCAAAGCTGGAAATCAACCGGCATTCATTTATAAACTCAACAATTAAATGAAACCGTTTATAGAGACAATTGAAAATTAAAATTGGGTTTTGGCAAACCTTTCCCAACTTTGGCGACATGCCACATGCACGTTTTTTATCATTAAGTACTTACTTAGTGCATGTGGCAGTACTTACATACACCCGTAAAATTACTATGCTAAATTTAGGCCCAAAAAAAGAGAAGATAAAACTGTAGTTCGTTTCATCCACGAATACGCGCCCCACTAATTTTTAGTCGAGGGAAGCGCGAGGTTCGGAGAGATTGATCCAACCAATTCGAGCGTCATTATTGTAGTGTGCGTTTGCACTCATGGATGATTTAGCGTGTACCGATAACACTCAAACATTAGCGGGAGAATGGTGGGGCGCGTTTTCGTGGATGATACAATCTATTGGTACTTTAGGCTATTGCTCCTTCCAGTAACTCGAATATCAATGGTTAAACCTGCTCGGTCTAAATATGAAGATGGCACCAAAAGTGCCGAGTGCGCCAAAACCAGTGCGCACCATTTAAATTCTAGATGACTTCCAGTCCATTCCCATTTAAAATTCAGAAATCCAGAGCTGCTTTTTGAGGTGTAAGTTGGTTTTAGATTAATTAGTTCGTTCCTCTATTCAGTAATTAATATTGAAGCCCATTTGGCTTAGGTTTATTACGAAAATATGGGTTTGAATTTCAAATGGCGCAAATAATTATGTACTAGCCGAATCTTACATAACGCAAATTGTTCGCTTGTTATGTACGGTAACGCGAATTTGATTCTAAAGTAACCCTTAGTGACAAAACTCATGTAACTAAAGGATTATGTACCTGAAATCGGTCCAGTAATTTTAGAGTTTATTTGTTACAAACATACAAAAATAAAATATTTCTTCTCTATTGAGATGGAAAATGGTAGGTGTAAACAAAATTCTATAGTAAATAAAAATACCGATAGAATCGCCTTATAAAAGCCATACAAAAAAAGGATAATATTCGATATCTGGGATTCTGACCTTTACATTTAAATCTGTCTACTTTATTCCATTCAGAAGGATTTAAAAACATCAAACACAGGCGTGGGTATAAAGAAAACGTATTGACAGTGAGCGTAACCCATCAAAGAGGCAAAAATCAAGGAGCGATTCTTATCACTGGAAGATAACTTTAGATAGGCTCCCGAGGCGAAAGGTAAATACCCATGATGTTATATCAACGGAAGGGTTCCGTACAACCCGACCAAGCTAACTGCGAACCTCGCTAGAATGCGCTTCTTTTTTTATGCATAACAAGGCAGGTATTTGACCACAATGCAACCTGATGTTAAGTGGGATGCAGTCTAGGATGGTACATAATATCTGCCCTGTAAGTGCCTATTCACTCTCGCCTTGAAAAGGCCCGGATTATAGTCTTCGGGAAAGACAGCAGCAGGCAACGAATTCCAGTCCCTAGCTGTTCGCATTATAAAAAAGTAATCGAAACGCTTAAAGCGAGCTGGTGGAATGTCAACAATATAAGGATGGCACGCGTCTGGTTTCCCGATGATGGAAGGGGGCTAGGCTGGTGGAATTAATTGATTGATGAATGATTCTCCCTTCTACTTCCCGCACACCTCCCCGCGGTCGCCCCGTCGATACCAGAAAGTCGATGTGACGTCACGGCTGGCAGGTGTGCAGTTAACTCGACCCGGTATATGAATTTGAAGCGACGGTAGCCGATCAGTGAAGGCGAATCCGAAATTGGCCGACTCGTGATCCCGCCGTCGCACTGTGATTCGTGTAGAACAAGCTAGCTGGACAAAAGTCATTGTTGAATTTCTGATTATCGTTTATAAAAAACGATAAACAACATCCCAGACATTAAGGATTCCACAATTTTGTACTTTGTTAATTAGCTAGTCGTGAGTAATTAACATGGTAAGTGAGGATATGAGGATAGTGTAATTTTTAATTCCTAATTTTGCTTGACTTTCGACAACACCTGACATTATTTTTTACTATGGTGACCAAATATTTGTGTGATGGATTTTGAAGATAAGGATAAGTACTTTTTATTTTCTGTACAATAAGGTGTGTAATAATGCAAATAGTTTTAAAAAGTATGGCGAAATGTTGACCTTTATATTTTTCTCAAAATTTTATGTTTGGAAGACTAGAAGTTATATGCCCCCACTTGACCCCAGTCTGGAATTTATATATATTGTAGCTGTAACCCTCTAGTATTCAAATATACCAGTTTCAGTTTGCACACTTTTGCACAACAATTTTATTTTTTCAGATTAATAAAAAATCAAGTTTTTTGATTAATGACTAAAACATTGGAAAAGTGACCACTTGATGGCACATCAAGAGTGACATCATCATCATCATTTCAGCCACAGGACGTCCACTGCTGAACAGTAAGCCTTTTTCAATGACTTCCACATCGCACGGTTGGTAATGGCCTGTATCCAGCGCCTTTCTCGTATCTTTATCAGGTCGTCGGTCCACCTTGTTGACGAGTCAGTGTGGATAAGAGTGACAGTTGCAAGCAAAAGGCATTAAGACGCCTAATTAAAGAACTAGAGGGAGGTAAAGTCATTTGTAAGGTCAATTGTGTAATGAAAAGTATAATATTTATTTTTGAAAGGTAATTTTTCTTTAAAAAAATTACTTTTAATAATAAAAAGCACTAAAGAAATTAAGTAGGCTCTGTTTTTTAATTAAAAATAACATAACTTAAAAATAATAAAGGCTAGCTAATTAATTATGTAACAAGGTTAATATTTTAACTAAGAACAAAAACAGTGGGCTTAAGCTAGCCGGCTTTTGAGCGTAAAACAAAGATAAAACGCGAATAAGAAATTGCGAAAATAGAATAAAATATAAAATTACAAGGAATTACTTGAAATGGCAAAGGTGAATCAGGGGAATTGAGTTCCAGGTAACAAACAATGAAAGAAAGACTAGGCCAGTTTTTGTTAGAAATTATTTTAAGTGGAGTGTTAATGTACCTAATTACGGATGAAGACATTCGTCATTCTTTGATCGTTTTCAGACAAGAAAAATCTTTCATCATCATCATCATCTCAGCCATTGGACGTCCACTGCTGAACATAGGCCTCCCCCAATGCTTTCCATGTTACCCGGTTGGTATAGGAAAAATCTTTAAATAGGTCTAAAGAAGTGAATTGTTTGGACTTTATACAACTGACTTATTAAAACATTTGTAATGGCTTGTAGAGGCCACCAGTTTATATGCCCTACGGAGGGTGGAAACGTACAACAGTGATTTTAAAATTAATAACGTATGATAGTCGAATGTAGAATAAGTTTAACTAATATCCACTCCAACTTCTTTATTTTTGAAGCTACATCGACTTTTAAAGTGGTTAAACGGTTTCAGCATGGGATGTTGATTCGAGAAGTCACTGTTTTGAATCTGCTGAAAAAGGTTAGATTGCCATTAAACAAGAGAAAAATAATAAATCTTTTTTTTAAGCTTGTGTGCTCTTTTTTTATTGCAAAACTGTAGGAAGTAGGTATTGTCACTAAGGTTTATTACAGTTTTGGTATGTAAAACATACGTTTATGTTCCACAAATCACCACCAAAGAACCCTAAAGGAACAATTTCACTCCGCATGCAAATCGTACGTTTTCAGAAAGAGTTTCCTCTGAATTTGCATGTTCGATATTTGTCAAAGTGAGTGCTATACGTGATCCAAATTTGGCATGAAGAATGTGTTTGAACACGTATGTTGAAGGCTTTAACAGACAATGATAGCTTCGGTTTATTTCTACTTGTTTTACAGTTCGTTAAAAGTGAAACTTATACACCTAATTAGGTAGGTTAACTTTTTTATTGATAAGCTTTGTGACCAATTGTTGAACGGACTTTAGATGATAGTATATTTTTTCTGAAACGGACTCTTGCTATAAAACATCTAGAAAATGTAATGCAATAAAATTAAATATAATAATTATAAAAAATATTAAAAAAAAAATAATGTCATAATAAAAACATTATTTAATTCAATTTCTCCTCTTTNTAAATAAATAAATAAATAAATAAATATTCGTCCCTTTACCTTTTACGACATCCGTATCCACACCAAATTAAACTTCTAATTTAGCTATTAATTGCTGTTTCCCAACACGTACGTAGTCACGAATTCCGCGTACGTGAGGAGTGGCGTCCCAGGAGTCGTTAGCGTGTCCATTTTCACGGCTCTGCGCTATATGTTTCTAGTATTTATTGATACACAGTGACTAGTGGACATTGTGAACTAGTTAATTGGGAAACCTAAAATTCGTGATGTCACATTCAGTGTTTGTAAAAGAAAATTTTATTTCATTTCTTTTTCCTGTGTATGTCCACATAGTTCTAAAAGGCTAGATGACAAAATTTCAATTATTTGTCCGTCGGACAGATAATTAGAAAATATTAGACTCATATTTTTTATTTTCTTTCATAATTAAATAATAACAGTGCTACATCCAACATGTGTCCAAATTTTTTTTATTATCTGTCTGACGGACTAAATAGAATTTCGATTTCATTACCCAGTCATCATCCCTATTTGAACAATTGTTCAAGAACAACGAAATTAATTAGCAAAAATACAATAAAATTATATAGGGCAGGCTTATCTCCTATTAGGTGGACAGACGATCTGGTGAAGATCTCGGGAAGTAGGCTCAATGCGGGCAGAGCAGGATCGGTCATTGTGAAAAAAACTCTTGAAGGCTTTTGTCCAGTATTTTAGACGTCATTTGGCTAAAACGAACTAACGAACCAATTTGTTTTTTTACAACAGTTTCTATGTAACAGGGCGAATGACAAGATTCATGTTATAAGCTGATAAACATTACTTCTGCCCTACCTATTAATTTCGTTAGAACATCGTCAAAAGGCCTATGACCGTTCTATGTACATACTTGTACAGTCTACCGCTCATTGGACTACACTATTGCTCCAAACTAGTCCTTACCTCCAACTACATAAAGTCCCACAGTATTTACCTTTATGTACCACATCCGTACATCACAAAAACATGCCCACATACAATTGGTATTGTCCAAACGGTGTACGGTCACGAATTTCTCGGAAAATGAGGCGCTCCCTCCCTAGAGCATTCATACTGACGCTTGACTTGTTAGTTAGATAGGCAATAGGTACCTACCTACTATTCACATTTGTACAGATAGCATATTATGAAGCTAAAACTGTGGCGTCCTATTTAGTTGTGATAGTGCTAATTCGTACTAAAACATACATTATTAACTTTACTTACCTATTTTTCATTGCACTGGCAATCAATCGAACTCTATAAGTCGACAAGTACCTACGAATTAAATAAGAAAACTAAATACGTTTCACCATCAACTTCATCAGGTCATTTGATCTGCACTGTTAGAAGTGTGCCCCTTCCTAATAAACCATAGGAAAATAAAGGATTATGGCCTACATTCCCACGCTGGCGAGACAGCAGCTCTTACGCTGGTATTGCGGAGGCCTAATGTTGGCATATTTCGTCCCTAAGTCGCTTTTTACGAAGTCACAACAACAATTTCAAAATAAAATTATCACAGTTGGTAGATTTTTTGCATTCATGAACTGAATGAATTTTCAAAAACTACGCATGAAACGTGAAGCCGTGAGTACATAATGTAACTCATTAATAAACGTCGCGTTAAGACCCGTGTCTATTTTAACTACGCATGAAGTCCTATTGGCAAATAGCAAGTATGAATTGAACCTACTAAATGACTAACGAACTAACTGAAGATAAATGAAATAATACAATTTTTACTTAAAAGATAAAATTCACAACACATAAGACATTTTGTTGCATAGTTTATTACAACTAATTAGGTAATGGAAAATTTCGTTTCTAACAATCATAATGTAATGTAGTTTTTGGTTTCAAAATCACTTTTATTTACAAGTAGATAAGTATTTAGCTTGTGAACAATGCTTACATGTTTGTGGAACCTCTGGTTTATAAGTTAGGTGCTACCTGAATAACTTTTTAATACAGGCTAGTGTATTTCAATATAACAAAATACGGGAATACGTGACATTAATCGCGATATGCAAGAATAAACAATTTTCTAACCATTCTGAAGTAAGACACATTTGAGTTACAACACTATTTCATTAATCTACAAAACAATACTTTATCTTACGAACCTTTTCATTTTGACACAACACTATTGTACATTAAATTATCTAGAATACTAAAAAGTTCTAGAACCTTTAACAAACCTTTTCATATTCATCAAAGTTTCCAAGCAGGTCACCCTTAGCAAATCACAACGACCTACATTAAGCACCTGCTTGCAAGAAATTGTCAAACCACTGTCCCGAATGCGTCTTAGAGCAGGATTTATGTTGGACCGACGGCACGGAACCCAAGGAGGCAGATGCATCGCTGTAACGACCCTAGAGACGGGATGCCTCTGTTCAGACTAGGGTTTCTGCTCGAGCTTTCTCGAACTCGAGAAAACTCGAGAAATTTGGCTTCAATCGAGACGAGAAAAAAATTACCGGAGCTCGAGAATTCTCGAGTTTCGATTTTGAAGCTTTAATATTCTTGAAAGCCTATTTTCTTAGACAAAAGTAAGTTTTTAATTATTTAATAGGATAACGTTGCGTTTAGACTGGCCTAGTCTTTCCTTTTTTTAACTAATTTGATTTGAAAGTAATGATCTTTACCGAAACTAATAATGTTCACCTACGAGTAAGCTATATTTTATTATGTTTGTATAACTGACTGATTTAAAGACAGAATTTTTTTTGTTAACTATCTGTTAGTTTAAGTACTCGTAAATACGTTTATTCAAGTCGTTATCTTTAAGTTTAAAAAATTATTAAAAAGTTTTTTTTGTTTGTAAATGTAGGTTTATTATCGTAATTTTTCAATTAATTTGTACTTGTGTTCTTTGGAAAACAAGTGATTCAATTGGAGCTCCAGATATTTATGGTTATTAATCCTTAAAGTACACGCGACTTTATGACTTTTGTTCCTTTAGTTAATTACTAAGTTATAATTATCCTACTAATATTATAAATGCGAAAGTTTGTGTGGATGTCTGGATGTTTGTTACTCTTTCACGCAAAAACTACTGAACGGATTTTGTTGAAACTTTACAGTATTATTGATTATAACCCAGACACATTATAA
Source organism: Ostrinia furnacalis (assembly GCF_004193835.3). Taxonomy (NCBI): domain Eukaryota; kingdom Metazoa; phylum Arthropoda; class Insecta; order Lepidoptera; family Crambidae; genus Ostrinia; species Ostrinia furnacalis. The sequence goes on from NW_021137680.1 coordinate 190,207, forward strand.
CATTAATAAAAACCCGTGTTTTTATTAAATTTCAACCGATTTCAACAGTTTTAATTAAAAGACTCGAGACCCGAGAAAACTCGAGACTTTGACCTCGAGAATTCCCGAAACTCGAGAAAAAAAATAAGTCGAGAAATCAGAAACCCTAGTTCAGACACGTTCATACTTACTTGCCGTGGTAAAATGAATGTTATATTTACTGCGTATAAGACCGTTAACTTCTTTGATTAACGTTTAGCGAGACACGGATTATTATTGTTATCATTTAGGTGGACAGTACAAGTTAAGAATGAATTCCCAATACGACACTACTTATTTAAATACATTTCACTGGGAGTAGTGTCAATGTAAAACGAGTAAAAACTATGACGTCTATAGACGTTCTGTCGTATCATTCTTTACTACCCGAACACCCGTGGACGTTACTGTCCATCAATGTGTTATTATAGCTAAACATTTCTGAAACTATTTTGAGATTCATGTAAACTGTAATACGAAATGACACTTCTTAAGAATCTCATTTTAAACCCATTTCATACAAAACTACAATAATTATTTCACTGCGGAATCCGAACCAGAACTTGTTAATTGTCCACAAAGGTTTCCATTACCTTTCAGCTTCTCTGATTAGTTTTTATTCTACAAATGTAATTAAAGTATGCATCCATTAGCACTGTTAATTGAATTGTTGCTAATGGATGTGATTCGGTATGCCATCGGTTAATTTGATGTTGGGTGTGTATGTTACACCTTTTTTGGTATTCATTTAAGTAATTGCGTAGGCATTACAGTATTAACGATTGTGGGTGTACCTATGGCCCATTTGTGAGTTTGAATTACAAATGTCGGACAGTAATTATACAATATTATTTTACTACAGCTATAAAATTAAAGTATGACAATAAAACGCAATTACACCTTCGCGTATTTTTATTATATTATGGTAGAATGGCATAACTATTTTTAAAAAATCCGTAGCCAAAGTTTTTTTGCAAAACTAAAAAAATAAGGCTGAGTTGCACCACCTAACTTTAACCGTAACTATAACGATAACCAGTGCTTTTAGTGTGAAGTTTGACATACTTTTGACGTTAGTTAAAGTAAGATTGTGCAACCCAGCCTAAATAATTATTCTCCATTATGCTACAAAGACAGAATGTAGGCCTTGAAATAAGTCCTCCTTCCACTTACACAAATTAAAAGAAGAAAGCAAGAGACTTTAATAGACGAAATTCACCCGCCTTTCAATGGGTCTGCCTAAAACATTTTAAGTCGAACGAACAAGGTTTTAAGTTGCACAACAAATTGTTTTGGATTATAATCAAGAGATGTGCAGAAAGTTCACTTTAAACCTCCAAAGATATATGTGTATACTATGATACTCTTATAAGACGAGTTCGGAACAAAATAATCCATATTGCTAATCTATAAAAAAAACATTATGATAGTAAAATGGGTAAAATAAGTGGCGGTCTGCCGATTCCAAAAATAGCTGATATTGTGGTCACCGTCGACCATTATGGTGGACGGTGGATCGTGAAAATAAATACTTTATTAATCAGCTAGAAGGTTTACCATAAAATATGAATAGTGCTAAAATTGCGGAGGCAGGAGCCTGTTGGAACAATAATACCTATCATTATTATTTCTGTACCTACTATTAAAAATATTCTACCTATAGCAATAAAGATTTTCTACTCTATTCTATTCTAAATAGTATCATAGTGAGTCCTCATAAATGTTGAATATGTCAACGTGAAATTGTTAACGCCGTCAGTTTATAATATTACGCGTGAGATTGTAATCTAACCTCGTCAGATCATATTCTGACGGGATTCACAATTTTACGGCGAATACGTCATATAAAATGAAATGCAAAATGAAATAGTTTATTCAGTACATAGGCCCATTACAGGGCACTTATACACGTTTACCATTTGTTACGTTGTGTATAAAGATAATAATTATGTGTAGTGAATAATTAACTTTTTTTTTAAAAAAAAACCGACTTCAAATGCGTGAACACAAAAAAAACTAAAAATTAAAAATATTGCGTATAAAAAATTTCATCCCCAATTTTCCACCCTTGGGGGTGAAATATTTTCTTCAAATTCGCATGAAACCACCCTTTTGATAATACCTATTCAACAAAAAAATAATCGTTCAAATTGATTTATAATCGGCGGAGATATTGCGTATAAAAAAGTTCATCCCCAATTTTCCACCCTTGGGGGTTGTTTTTTCTGTTATTAAATTCAAATGGGACCACCCTTGAGGTATTATTACCTATACGCCAAAAAAAGATTTGTTCAAATCGGTTCATAATTGGCGGAGTTATCGCGTAACAAACATAGAAAAAAAAAACATACGGGTCGAATTGAGAACCTCCTCCTTTTTTGAAGTCGGTTGAAAAGAGTTACTGCACCATTTCTCTTGTAATCAAGGGTATTGTACAATTTGTTGTGGCCCAAAGGGACTTGGAATAAAAAGGGCGTCAGTAATGTTGTCAGGAATAAAAAGCAGCTAATGATGATTACGTCTGCTTGAACAATGCTTGTTTTTTGACGAGCTACTCCGTGTTTTGTCTGGGTTAACGTGTGTTTTATTTTACAAGATAATTTCATGTTTTGTGACCACATGTTTTTCGCTTTTTGTATCCTAGTATTTAGTCTCATTTTGGCTGCAATTTTAAGGCGGAAACAACCAAGTAAAGAAACAATTACCTACTTGGCTCTTATTATTTTGACGTTGATGGTTTCTTTTTACCCGACTGCGCCAGAAGGTATGTAATTTTTACCCTATAGTTTTTAAACCAAATTAAATGCTTCTGTGATTAAAAATTATGATAAGAACATTGTTACACCTCATGATGATAAAATAAAATTACAATGCACATTTAATTTTATTTGAAACAAAAGTTTTCTTATGATTGATGTCCTACAAAGAAGGATTAAAATGTGACCTATTTTATATCTCGTTTTTCCGTGTTCATCAAGCGTAAGTATTTTGCGTCAAAAAGCATTTTTGTCGTGTCAGTTATACTTTAACATAACGTAAAATACATACAGTAAGCTCATTCAGTGTTTGCTAAAGTATTTGGTTGCAAAATGACACCTTTTACAGTTTTATTATCCTAAAGTACCAAAGTTTTTAGCTTGATGATTACGTAAACCTACCTGGTATGACATTCAAGCAAATCAGCAATTTGAATTTTGTAAAGGCTTGCAAGGACGAAATAAGTAATTGAAGTATTGACGACAGCATATCAATCAACGTTCCTGCACACTGTGGCACCATATTATATGGTTCTAATAAAGAGTAATTTTCCGAAAAAATGCATAGTCTGATGTGCAGTTGACTGTACTATTATCGCGTTAAAACTATTTACTTATCAAATAACCGGTCGCCGATCGATTCTATTCAAGTAAGTCTACTGTATCAACTTTCATTACGCTTGCGTGTTCCATTCACACCCAAGCCTCGCCCTGCAAATCTAGATATTAAATTTTAAGGGTACGCAGTAACCACCTGTATAATTAATTTAGGTTAAGGCCCGCCAAGGTTGGGGATAATGTGAGGAAATGTTAATACAATTTTAAGTAGACATGATACTTTAAATGGGGCAATAGGTCTGTGTAGGATATTTTGATGTTAATCACATAATTGGTTATAGACAGGCCACGATGGAAGTATTTTGAGAAGTGTAAAATAATAACATATGTATATTTTTATTTGTAAAATCCGTTAAGATTTAGTTTCAAAAGGTCGTGTGGGCGGTTTGAACAGATTAGTTTAAACTAGATGAACTAATTTAATAATTATAAAAAAATGGTACATTTAGTAATTGGTACTAAATAGTGTCATATAAACAAAAATAGATTTCGACGATCCCTTAATAATGACTAGATAACGGATAACCAACCGAGTCAAAGATATCCCATGAACTGGCTCGTCACACTATAATTTGTCTTCAGTGGGATTCAAACCCGTAACCGCAATTGGCACAATTAAACGCTTCACTAAACGCTACAGACGACTGTCGAACAAAGAAGATAAATGAAATAGTAATCAACTTAAACCCAATGCCTTTATTGAGGCCAATTCTAAATGAACTTAAATCAATTACAAAATTCCAATTTAACCGTTGTTACGTCCTGGTAACTTCCCGAAACAATATAAAAAGCAATACCCTGGGTAAGCCAACCAATTATTTTGGGGTCTATAAAGTAATGGAACCGGTTAGGGGAGACCGAGGTGAGTTGTAACATAGGAGAGTTGTGACACTGCCAATTTTTGGAAACCTTTTAAATCAGCGAACCCACAACAGCGCGCATTCGTGAGCTCGAGACTTGTACTAAAATACGCACACTGTTACGAGCTCGCTATTATAATTCAAAGGTGACTGACTGACATAGTGATTAAGCCCAAACCACTGGACGGATGGGCTGAAATCTGGCATGCAGGTAGATGTTATGACGTAGGCATCCGCTAAGAAAGGATTTTACGAAACTCAACCCCTAAGGGGGTAAAACGGGATCCACGCGTACGAAGTCGCGGGCGGCCGCTAGTAGTTGATAAGTTTCAAAATATCGATATGTCACAACTCTCCTGTGTTACAACTAACCTTGTCTTCCTTTGGAAGACAAGGAATAATCCCTTTGGAATTAATTTAATGCCACCTGGAGATAAAGTACTCATAATACTGTGGATAGAAAATTTTACTTAAAGAAATCATTCCTTTATTTTTTAAAAGAATGATAACTGCATTCGTAGTTTTCTGATATTTTTTTTCGAAAATTCACCACCCTTCCATACATTATTTTATGTTAAAAAAATAATTCTAGATTTCATGATTTTCTTTTCATTTGATTTATCAAGTTTGTTAGAGAGATTTCATCCTTATACTTAGCCCTAACGATCGATGCAATTAAAATACAGGGTGTCATTTTTAACAGATTTTAGTTGCTTCGATTTCCGGGTGTCGCAGTTTTGTTTGAGTACAATTTTCTATCTACAATATTAAGAGTACTTTCAATCCAGGTAGCATTACAAAATTCCACCCCGTATACAACTGATTCGTGACCCGCTAACTGGGACAGTTATTCGGTTGAATAAAACCGCGAAGTCATGACAGACTACTCAGTGGTTAGGGTGTGACGTCATCATTTGTGATTGTAATGGTAGCTGTATAAATATCAAATACGTAACAATTGACTCGACGTGATCAGCTTGCATAACGTGTGACACAAATTATTCTCTACTAGCTTTCCGCCCGCGGCTTCGCCTGCGTTGAATTTTGTCTGTCACAGTATTTTTTTTCTCGCGCGTCCCTGTTTCAAAAACCGGCATAAAAACTTTCCTATGTCCTTTCCCGGGACTCAAACTATCTCTATGACAAATTTCATCAAAATAGGTTCAGTTGTTTAGACGTGAAAGCAAAACAGACAGACAGAGTTATTTTCGCATTTATAATATTAGTATAGAAAGAAAACTAAGTATAGCTTAGATTAACTATGTCAAGAATCGTGAAAAAAAAGATTTTAATTAAAAATTAGGATATTTCGTCATTTTTAGGAGAAATATGAAGTCCAACAAGGCATACTTCTGATTTTCTGCATAATAAATATCAAAACAGTATTACTAGGATTCTCAGTATCAATTGTAGGCTGCTCTACCATTTGATTTGATTAATTTCTTAGTAAGTTTAGCATTATATGGGTGCGGGTTCATGGGTGTGTAGGGTCATGTTAATTTAGCTAGAAAGTCAAATAAAACTGAATTTTATGTTTAAAATTAATCCATGTAACCAGTTGAATATTTAGGCTGAGTTGTACCACCTAGGTTTGACCGTAACTATAACGATAACCGGTGTTTTTGTATGGAGTTTGACAGATTCTTGACGTTTGTCAAAGCTAAAGTAAGACGGTGTAACTCAGCCTTAGTGCCACCTAGAAATTTTAATATGAATAATATTCATTAAATCTTAAAAGGACATGGAATTATTCATTAAGACAATGCATTAAAAGCTGAAAAAGATATCACAGCGAAAGCAAATGAGTACGAGCTTATAGCAAGCATACTCTCAGCGCTACGCCGTAGCGTCATACTACGACAGTTTATTATCATTACCGCTACGGCGCTACACCGTAGTATGAGAACTTCACTCGTAGTCGTACACTCAATTTTTTATGCCTGCATTATTAAATTCAAACTGTGCTTTTAAACCACGTCTTTAATGAATAAAAGATAAAGATTTCATTGCAAAATTTAACGAAATTGTTTTTGAGTTATTTTAATGAAAAGACAAGCGAAAAGAAATTTTATTTCAAATATTCCAGAATAAATGAAAAAGCTTCTGTAATTTATTTGATACTCTGCAACATTTTTGGTTGAAGAAATGATATTGATATTTTTATGAATCGTAGAATTGTATCACATTTCCAATTATATTAAGGTTTAGATTTCTTTTGCACAAAAATAAATGTTTATTAGGATTCCGCACAGGGTTGCATGATTTAAATCAACTTGATTTAAATCATGATTTAAATCACGATTTATATTGCATGATTCTTTTAATAAAAATCACTGATTTAAATCAAAGGCCGAAAATGGAATTAATGAAAGGCTGGGAGTTTATATTAATCAACTGTAATGTTCGAAAACAATGTTAATAATAAGTGTTAATGTATGAAATTGATGTTTTGAATAGAGAATCAGAAAAAAATATTTTTTCCGTACAAACATGTTTGCGATTTTTTAGATAACCACACAATTTATTTTTTTTGGTGGTGTTGCCAGCTCTATACACCAATTCTACGTAAATAAAAATGTTTTCCGTAAGAAAAACTAAAGAAATGATCGCAAAACGTAATAAAAATCGAAAAAATCAAATAAATAAAAAAAATCGTGATTTTTTAAAAAAAATCTGATTTTTTTGATTAAAATAAATAAATCATGATTTTTTTCCACCCTGATTCCGCACAACTTCATAAAAATTCTAAAAACAAAATTTTACAAAATTCTATTAAAATAACAGATACTACACATTAAAAAATACCTAGTGTCATACAATTTTCATAACTTACCATTTATTTTTATTTCTACTTATTTATTAAAAAAACATACGGAATACCATGCTCATAATAGCTCATACTTGGTCGTTTTTTTGTATTTTAGATTTGTTTTTATTTTGTTTCAAAGAAGATGAGTTTTTTCTCTTTCTTGCTAGACGTAATTCAATTTGCGAGAATATCAATTGATGAATATTAGATTACCTACATTATAGCATCTCATATAGCTTTCGTAAGTGGTGTTTTGCAACAAATACATACTGATATTATGTGCTAGAAATTGCACTACTACGTCTAAATAATCTCCATATTAGATTAAATGAAGCCCAAAATCTAAAACCCCCAAACTTACGACTTTCATTTCACGTACTTTGTCGAATCTCACAGACAATTTTCAAGTTCTCACAACATATTTATCGGCAATTGTGCGACCCAAAAATACGCGACTTTGTCGTACTTTCGCGTGATTTGTGATTTTGTACGTACAATGCCAAGTGTGGGGAGCACAGGGAATACAGAACAGTACACGAGTGGAATACGGAGTGTGGGAAAATCACTTCTTTCGGATTTTAAATTTGGTCTTTGTAACCGGGATTTAAGGGATGTAAAATGTGTTTGTTACTCTAAACTTAGGGTAAAAATACTTTGAAGCATTTTGCTAGTGTGAAATAATCTAAATTGTTATTTTGAACTTTGTCCGTATGTATTTTTAAGTGTTACTTTTTAAAATTTAGGCTGAGTTGCATCACCTTATATTAGCCGTGACTATAACCATAATAGGTGATTTTTGTATGGAGTTTGACGTATGGGCTTTTGATGTTTGTTTACGTTAAAGTAACATGGTGCAACCCACCTGTAGTGTCATTGTGTCAGTAATTTCAAATAATCTTATCCTACGTCTTGATTTTTAGCACTGAACGCGGTTTTCTACGTCAAATTTAAATACAACAATCGAACAGGTACCTAAGTAAGTATGTACTTAAAAATCAAAAGACGCTATTTCAAACTAAAGGCTGATTAACACATGTTAAGTAGATAAGTACGTAACTAAATTTTTACTTGATTTGTCTGTCAATTTGTTGGCGGGGTTGGTCACTTGACACGTTTTTTCAAGCAGTTTCATAGTAAACAAGAGCTTGACGTTTGGAATTAAGTTAAAATTTAGTAACCTACTAAATACCTACTAAACTACTTAAACCAGCCATTACTGACTCGCAGTTAATTGAATTGAACGAACAAAGAAATAAATCCTGAATTTGTTCAAAAGAAAATAATTATGTATTAACGTTAATGCTGGTATCTGAATCCTGATTTATAATTTAATAGTCATGATCATACTCGTATGTACGAGTATATTACTATTAAAGTATTGAATTCCATTCCATTAAAGAGTATTGGTTGACTGGGCGACCAACTCGCTAACTGCATTTTATATCAGTTTTAATGGAAATGCATAGCAAATAATTATACTTGTAACTTCGACCTGAAAAGCCTGTTAAAACACAATAATTTGTGTTTAAATAGCTGAATGCTGGCATGTATTGTGTCGATACGGATCCAATATGTATAGAAAAAAGCACATAAGACTGTATATTTTGTTCCGAACTCGCCTCTATTACAACTGCATAACTTTTTTTATATTTTTTATGCATAACAAGGCAGGTATTTGACCACAACCGCACCTGATGTTAAGTGGGATGCAGTCTAGGATGGTACATATCTGCCCTGTAAGCGCTTATTCACTCTCGCCTTGAAGATGCCCGGATTAAAGTTTTCGGGAAAGACAGCAGCAGGCAACGAATTCCAGTCCCTAGGGACTCTAAAAGAGTCATAGAAACGCTTAGTGCGAGCTGGTGGAATGTCAACAATATAGGGATGGCACGCTAACCTGCGTCTGGTTCCCCGATGATGGAAGGGGGCTGGTGGAATTAATTCGTGTAATTCTTTCGCACATTCTACATAATACATACATAATACATTCCACTTAATATGCCTCCGTTTGTACTTACTGAGTTATTCATAATAAACAGTTGCAAACAAACACAGCTAGACAAGGCCATTGAAACACAATCCATAAGTTATGAATCAAGTAGGTACGCATTATGGTAGGCCATCATTATATTATAACTAGCGGCCGCCCGCGACTTTGTACGCATTGATCCTGTTTTACCCCCTTTTCCCGAATTTTCTTTGCTATAAACCTCACGGAGCCCGAGACCTTTCCAACGAATGCAAAACCGTGGAAATCGGTTCGTGCGTTCTGGAGTTATAGCGTCAGGGAGGAAAACCTGACTTATTTTTATATAGTAGATAGTAGATTAGAGCAAGATTTCTTATTCCTCGAGTAACATAAATATTATCATCGTCATTTTATCTTTTAAACTCGTATGTACGAGTATAATAGGAACGCGACAAGAAAGATTCACTGTTTTTTTCATCCAGCCGCTGCCAACGATCATCTTGAGGTCATCGGTCCATCAAGCGTTGTCTCCAATCAAGATTCTATTTACTTCACTTTTCCTCGATTCTTCGAAAGTATCGGCCCATCGATACGTAAGTCGATGAAAGTATGGTATTCGTTTATGGTCGTAGTAGGTCGTGGTTGACTGGCAGAGAATGCCATCCGGCATTAAGTCCGCCACAGTGCATTGTATTTATGTGCAGAAGTTTAAAATGAATAAATAAATAAATATGGTCATAGAATAGCTAAAGCACCTAGCGGAATAGACTTGAAAAAAAATCGGAATAAGGTAAAAATGCTCAAAACCCTTGCCTAAAATGTTGGCTTCCAGTAAAATCAGAGCTTAACATTATGAAGTTGCCAGCTGGGCGTGCAAAAAGCTAAACATGATAGAGCTTTTTGAAAGCTTTTCCGACCAATTTGGACGGTGTCCGGTCCGTCCGTTTTTGCTACCTCGCGTGTTGCCTTGACTGAAAACCTGAAATACGCTTCCCGTTTTGAAAATACGCACATTTCTTGGTATACCTACGTGAATAATAGAGTTCTGAAATCAGTTTTCATTCCTTTGATAAAAATATTACTTAAAAAGAAGACCTGGACCTCTAGAAATGTTATAATGCATTCCTTTCGCTGCGTTACATTTTGAGATAAGTATAAAACGTATGAGAAGATTTCATTGCAACGAAAGCGGTTCGGACAAAGTAAATAATTTTTTTTTTTTTTATCCACAACGAGGAAGCTCTTAGCCTGAATCTCACCTGATGGTAAGTGATGATCAGGCCGAAGGTCGAAGCGAGCTTCACCCGGAATCCTCAACCACGGAGGAACTGGCTATCTTACCTCTAACTGCCGGAACACAACAATGCTGTTAACTTTGTTGTTATGGCGACAGACTTAGGTAAGATGGTGGTAGCTAGCCAGGCGGACTTAGAACAAGCCCTACCACCAACCAAACCGAACAGAAAAATCTGCCCCCACTGGGAATCGAACCCGGGACCTCTGTGTCTGAAGCAGGTCTTACCACTAGACCACAGAGGCGGTTAATAACATAAGTAGAGTTATAAGAATAAGTCACGTATAAAATACATAATATTAATTGACATAGATAAAAAAAAACTTGAACATTCTTTCTACAATCAATACAATCAAGCTGATTCAAGTTTGAAACTAGATCCACTGACAATGACAATGACCAAGGCGGAATGGCAATGAAATTGATTACAGCCCTATTTTAATCTAATAAGTAATTTAAAGGAAGACAGTTTCCCTTTAAAAGATTTAACTATCGCTAGATTCCATAGAATTCTGAAACTACTAGGAACTGTTAACCTCCACCTTCACAATTTACCTTGATTTCTAAGAAGTATACAAACTCGCCCTAACCTTGCACTCTATCAATGTCTTTACCTAAAATCAACTTGTCCATAATGGGAAATCTTTTCAGTATATAAAAACAGGCCAAGTGCGAGTCGGACTCACGCACCGAGGGTTTCGTACTAAACTTGAAATTGAGGTCTTTTGAGCAAAAACAACAAAAGACTAATGCCCGTTTTCTCCATCAATCCCTAATTTATAAGTGACCCGTATGGTAACATATAACAAAATATTAGGGGTTGATGGTGAAAACGGGCATAAGTCACCTTTGTTGTTTAAAAGCCCCTCTTCAACATTAATTTTATTAGCTTTTGAATATTAGTTTTTATTGTGCTATCAGGCCTACTGATACCATCATCTGTGAAAATTTCAACTGTCTAGTTTCTAGATTCATAAAGTACAGTATGGTGACAAACAGCCAGAACATTGTAGTCTTAGTAATATGGTCCCATTTTGACCTTTTACGGAACCCTAAAAAGATTAAGGTACACCGACAAGCTTGGACCATTATCGCCTATCGACTATTTAAGGATCAAGGCGTCATTATGTGCCTGTCCATCATTGTACCTTCGTAAAGAAGGCTTAGCTAAAGGATTGATGAAGGCAACTTGACTAGAATGTCGTTAACAGCCTGAAAGTGTTTTGATAGTTCACCTGAGGGTTTTAGGGTTAAACCTAATGATTAATTTGATAGTTTAGAACAATTAGTGTTAATATAACTTAATTATTTTGCCCATAAAACTTCGACTGCAGTGGTATTAAGTTCTGCGGTTTGCATTAACTGCCACACTTGATTGGATATAAAATAACAGAGATTTATAAAATACAAATAATAACAAAACGGTGTAAGCGTCCAATGATTATACCCTTACCTACTTATTCATATCTCTTGTCAAGAAATAAATAGATACTTCTTAATATAATTACACGTCACAGAAAACTAACAAAATATTTACTCAAGCTGAGTTGCACCATCTAAATTTGACCATTACTATAACTGTGACAGACTTAAAGTAAGAGGTGCAACCTAGTTTGAAATGGCACTACTGCACTAGTTTGGCGGTCTTATCACTAAAGGTAGTTGGTAGTTGGGAAGCCTAAAATCAATTAAAGTTGCTTACTACCCAACAACAGAACGCTGGGCCGTAACAGCGTATTACACTTGAAAACAACGGGTTCATCCAGTGTCTAAGTAGCTCAGTTGGAAGAGGAGTCGCCCGGCAAGCGAAAGGTCGTGGGTTCAATTCCCGCCTTAGGCAGTTCGATTTTTTCAAGAAAATAATTTTCAAAACAGAATGTTTGCTAGATTGAATCCCATATCCACAACCAGACAACATCATTATCTACAAAAACCGAGTCATCCCAAAGCGAAGCGTCCTATTTCTGATAAATAAACTTAAAAGGGTTGGGTAGGTCCCGAGGGAGTTAAAGTTGGGAGCAAACGTCGAAATGTAGGCTGACGACCTTTTAGCGAATGCCTGAATTAAATTTTTCGGTAACGGTGATGGATGACGGATGATAAGACCCCGTTAAAATGTTAACGTGCATGTTTGGTAATTTTTTAAAGTGATTAAATGGGTGGATATGTAGTTTTTAAGGTGTGACTTATTCGTTGGTTAGTTTTAGGGAGTCGTTTGTTATGTGTCATTGTTTTATATACATTTTTTTAATAAGATTGCCCAGATCTACTTAATGAATGTCTTAATTCCTGCGACTCTAGAGTTCCGATTAGTGTCAACATTCTTACAAATACTTCGCGTTATAAAAAAAACGTACCTAAGTGATCTCTTTTCGGGATGCGTTTTTAGTCGCCAAAAATTCTAGATTAATATATCGGTGATACTCGTATTGTTACCTAATTAAGAGACTAATAAGGCTCGAAAGGCTTAAAGTTTCATTGTATCCTTTCCATTAACTAACCTACATGCTGAATTTGTTAGTATGTGATAACATAGTTAGGATTTCGACCTCTAGCAGACTTTATGACTTAACTAGCATTTCCAACTCCTTTTTCAACAAAAGTTGGAATTCGTAGCATATTCGACCTTGCATGATTCTAATTTCAATACCGTATGAGAAATTCGCGGCAAAACCGCAATTTCCGTTACAACATTTTGCTCCACAACTGAAAATTAAAATGGAAAGAATTCCAGAAAATACATTCCAAGGCTGTTTTTACCACCGAATATATTCTTTAGCTGGATCTTGTTTTTCAGGCTGTGTTGTTCTCTTATTTACATAAACAGTCTGCCGCGAAATTTGAAATGCAGAATTGTGGGAATATTTTGGTGTATACGTCATTAATTATATTTACACTAGTGGCAGCCAGTGGTTTTGGCCGTGCAAATACCGCATCCCACAAAAGGGCAGTCTCTGAAAAAATCTGGATTTTTTTTACTAGTTCCGTCCTCTATAGTCTGATCTTAGTGTTGAAGTGCGATCGTAATAAGGTTTTTAAAGTGAGCATTGCAAACGGTGAAATGCTATCGACCGCGGGCTTAGGTGAAGTTCAGGTTCGTTTAAAAGACTGTGTAAGGACACTAAGTGAAACTTATTACGTACCTAACTTAAGTACTAATTTATTATCTGTCAGTGCTTTGACAAAAAAGGGTTATGTTGTCAAATTTGACAGAAATTCTTGTATTATTTACAATGGTGATGAAATTCTAGCTACTGGTACTCAAATTAACGGTGTTTATCAACTCGACACGGTGTCAGACAACGCCAGTACTGTGGAACAGGAGTGTACCATAGTGGCGTCGCCAGCAGTAGACACGACATCCCATGATTTGTGGCATAAGCGTCTTGGTCATCTGAACTCGAGAAGTATGCAACTTTTACAAAAAGGTATGGCTAATGGTATTTCTTTTAATAATTCGACTTTTCAGCAATGTGTGTCATGTGTTGAAGGGAAACAGAGTAGGCTGCCATTTCCCAAAAAGTCGTATAGTAGAGCTACAGAGGTGTTAGGTCTAGTTCACACTGACCTTTGTGGTCCCATGCAACAGCCATCTCTAGGGGGAGCTAAATATTTTCTTAGTTTCATTGACGACTACACAAGGAAGCAGTTTGTTTATTTTTTGAAATTCAAACATGAAACTTTTGAATATTTTAAACAATTCAAAGCTCTTGTGGAAAATGAAACCGGAAAGAAAATAAAGGTACTTAGAAGTGATGGAGGCGGAGAATATATGAGTTCTAAATTTCAGGCTTATATGAAGGCGTGTGGGATCAAACACCAGAAGACCATACCAGGCTGTCCACAACAAAATGGCGTCGCAGAACGAGCCAACAGGACTGTGATGGAGAAGGTCAGGTGCTTGCTGCGAGATGCTGGCCTCGGAATGANAACCAAAAAGTTTCTAACTTTCCAACACTTAGAACTAAGGTGCTTAATTCAATAATTTAAAATTGTGATTTTGAAGGCTGTATAAGGGCCCTCGCCCACGGCTACTTTTTGACAGCATCGCTACTAACGCGCGTTAGTCGCATTTGCAACTCACTACTACAGAAGTGATGCCAACGCGCTACAGCAGCGCGACTGCATCGCTACAAAAAGTCACCGTGGGCTAGGGCCCTAAGATATTATGAAACGAATGCTATTACGACTTTAATTGTTTGCAAAATTGCCAAAGTGCAAAAGACGTTAATCTAGCAAAAGCAAAATTCTGGTACAAACAACACTCGTTAAGTAAACTCAAAAAGAACCGTTACAAAATAAAACGTAGCGGATTTGACAGATTTTAGGGTCCTAATTAAAGGTACAGTCCAAACAAATTTCCAAAATAAACAGTCCCAATTTGAGCCAAATGTTCAGCTTAGCATCCATGTTGCCGGGTCAGTCGCAAATTATACTTCGCAGAACATCAAAAGTCGCTAATGTGCACACGACTAATTCGGTATTTGGCCACAAATGCCTGTGGGTTAGGGCTAAAGTCACGCGTGACAGGAATACAAACATGGCCGCATGGGAGCCACACAAATGTTTTTCATATGTTTTTTTGCCTAGCTCTACCTGTGACTTCGTGCGTGTGTAATTTACTTCTTTTAATTAGGTAATGTTTAAAGAATTATTATTAGTATAGAAGCATAATTATACTAACTCGCCTAATTTTTTCACATAGTCTGTCAAAAGTCAAAATTATACGTTAGTACTTAATGGATACAGTCATTTACTTAGGTGTCCGATAAAACTGCTCAAACAGACCAATTTTCCGTTATCATTTCAACATAATATTATTGTAAGCTCTGCTTTATTTGTGGTTTATTATTTTAATTGTTAGTCGGAATTAATTACTTTATCTTCCATTCTTCCATCTTACATTCCAAAGGTAAAAATATGTATTTTAGAGTAGACGCATACCGTTGATTTTCCGTCGGCCGATAGTTTAGTCGGGCAGTTGATCAGTATGGGCATGTATGGGAGTGCGCACACTACACCGATTCGATTAGGCCGATTCTTCATACAATTTAAAATCGGGCTCAACTATCGGCCAACTAAAAATCAACGGTGTGCGCCTACTCTTAAGTGGCTCGTCTTCGAAGAAACAATAGTAAATTTATGAATCGGTAACACTACGCAGAATTTGCTTTCCTTACTATTTCGCTTCTACTCTAAGATTATAATGGTTTCCTAGTATATAAGTCTTTACAGCACAGTTAAAGCCTCCTGCTTCTAGAAATTTCTGAGTAGTTTTGAAAAGCCTTCGAGAGAGGTCCGCATTATTTCTAAGTAAAGTATAAGTACTAACAAGTTTCAAACCACACTATGTAGATAGAAAACCCGTACCTACTTGTTTTTTTTTATAAAACACTGGCCCATTTGTTGTCCCGAAGCAGTGGTAGGGTTAATACTGGGACGTGTAAAAGCGCCTTTTAAAAGCCTACTACTTGCAAAAATAAAATGAGTTTTATGAGTATTATTAGATTTTTTGAACGAATGAAACCCCTGACAAAAGCATAATCTATACTTATAAATTATAAGATTTATTATAAGTTATAATAAATCTGTAGAGAGGTCAATTCTGTACATGAAATATATTTTCAAAATAACTATCAGGGGGTGATTATTTAGTGATCGATACTGATGCCAAAAATGAAATCAGTAAAATTTTATCTGTCTGTCTGTATATTTCTTATAGAAACAAAAATTACTCGACGGATTTTGACGAAACTTGGTACAATTATTCTTCATACTCCTGGGCAGGTTATAGTATACTTAAAAATATACTGAAAAATCTAAACCACTTAAGTTAGACGCTTGAAATTTGGCATGCAGGTACCTTAGTAAACTTAAAGCTTAGTTACAACAGGATATTGCGAAATTCCCACGGGAACGTGAGTTAGCTGGAAAAAACATTTGTATGAAAAAATCTAAACCGCGTAAGATAGACGAAGGGGGTAAAACGGGATCCACGCGTACGAAGTCGCGGGCGGCCGCTAGAAAATTATAAATTTCATAATCGTCGCCTATCTGATATTTCTACTATTATTACTCATCACGGGCGAACAGGATAGGGCTCTCTTAAATTACAATTTATCAGATCAAACCTGGGCATTTGTTGCTTGTCTCCAAATGGACCTTTAAATTTCTTAGTATCAAATGAAAATTACCTGACCTAATCGCCCTGAAAGTTCTTTGTCCAAAAGACAAAAGAGTAAATTAAAACAATTTAATAAACCTTTGAAACTTCTAACTGGTTCAGAACAGTCTTAGAAAACAATGGCGGATATTCTGCGTCTTCAATTTTTGATAGCGCTTATTATAAAAGAGAAAATAAATTTGAAACAGTCTTGAATAAAGAAAGAATAAAAATAATAAAAATGTTACACGCAGTTTAATTGCTTGCGGCTACGAGTCTTCAGGAGATTCTGTACCTCTAGTAGGAAAAAGTTCTAGTAAGAAAATTCAAAGTGTCATCGAAAAATTTTGTATGAAAAATTAAACAGCGCCCCCTATATTATAGCCGCCCTAGGGGGCGCTGTTAAATTTTTCATACAAAATTTTTCGATGACACTTTGAATACGCAACGAAACGAACTCGAAAGTTTTTCCTACTAGAGGTACTGAAGATGTATTTTTATCGTGAAAAATATAATAGAATAAACATTTGTTAGCAGCTTTTAAAAATAATAAAAATAAAAACTCTCATAAGACTACCTTACTTAAATAGAGTTTACTTTCGAGGAAATATTGTCAATTTTCCAGTCCTAGCTGAATTTCTTTTTAGAGTAAGTATGTATATCTCTGCTATTTTATAATTGAACCAAAAGTCAAGAACATGAACATAATGGACTCCATATATGTAACTAAAGCAACTATAATTATTGAACTGGCGATATCTATCGCAGAACCGTTGAAAGATGAATAAACTCTAACGGAGAACACGTTTCGGCAAGTAAAATAAAGGACGCCCTCCTGCTCGATGGACCGACGACCTCAAGACTAACTGGTAGTGACTGGATGAAAAAAATTGATATCGTACTCATGAGACTTTTTAAAGTCATTGACATTCTTTTAACCAGCAGATAATTGTTTTCGACTGAAATCCTAAAGTTGTTAAATGCTGGATCTACCATATTTAACCATATGGCCCGTTGATTCAACGGGCCCCCCGCTTAGTCAAGTCAAATATTTTTTACTGTCTCATTTTTCTATACTTTGAGTAATAAGGTGGGCCCCTAAGTAGCCTCTTATTAGCCCAGCCCTTAAACTCACGGTCCAGCCCTGTAAATACCTAATTCTTGTATACTCATCTATTTAAAACCAAAATCGCCTAAACAAAAAACGAAACATTTCCCCAAGATAAATAAATAGCACTTACCCTGAAAATACGAAAAGTACGAGTCTCGTGAATCTCATTAGGATCGAAAAGGTGACAGGATGACACAAAATGATTTACGGGGACATTAATGTAGGTAT
Source organism: Ostrinia furnacalis (assembly GCF_004193835.3). Lineage (NCBI taxonomy): Eukaryota > Metazoa > Arthropoda > Insecta > Lepidoptera > Crambidae > Ostrinia > Ostrinia furnacalis. The sequence goes on from NW_021137680.1 coordinate 208,033, forward strand.
AAAACGACGTTGCTGTGATTCCTTGGGGGGAGAAAGTCAAAAGGTTTTAAGGTGGAGCTGTTTTTTTATTACAAGCTTTATATTGACTTCACTTGTTAGTATGTGTGGGACAAATCTTGCAACTGAATTTAAGACCAGTTCTCCCCAACCGATTGAGCTGAAATTTGATACACTTATGTAAGTACGATGACAATGCAATATTATGGTACCATTGAGCTGGTCTGATGATGGAGTCGGGAGGTGGCCATAGGAACTCCTAAACAAAACGGCGGAAACTCATCGAGTTTGGGTTCGTTGGATTTGTCTTTTCGAGCACTTTAGTGTTAGATAACGTCCAGGGTCCTNTTTTTTTGGTTTCTATTTCACTTGTCAAGTTTGGTGTATATTAGACCAACCTCTATAGGTCAAACATTTTTCTCAGTGAGTGCCTGAGGTATAGTACGGGCACGGGAGGGGTGATTTTGACATAATAACGTGACAGAGCATAATATTTCGCTGACAAAGTATTTTGAATATCACCAACACGTATCTCATATCATTTCTAGAAACCGTTTGGTTTTGTTTAGTTTATCGTTAAAATATAGGCAGGTAAAGTGTAAAGGATCTTGTGAGAATTTATATTGAATTAGCGGCCGTCCGCGACTTCGTACGCGTGGACCCCGTTTTACCAGTTTTACCCCCTTAGGGGTTGAATTTTGCAAAATTCCGTCTTAGTGAGCACCCCATGAAAAACTTGAGATTCCTAGCACTTGTTGTTTCTAAGATTTCGTGATGAGTGAGTGACTCAGTCAGCGAGTCTCTTTGATTCAGTTTCTCTGTGAGACGTTTTAGGATTTTTAATTACCTAGTCCAATGATTGGCAGACTTTGTAAAACGATTCCAGTAACGTCAAACAGGGCAGGCCTCCTACTAGGTGGACCGACGGTCTGGTAAAGGTAGGAAGAGCCTGGATGCGGGCAGCGCAGGACCGTTCATTGTGGAAAACCTTGGGGGAGGCCTTAGTCCAGTAGTGGACGTCATTAAGCTGAAACGAACGAACTTCAAGCAGCATTTGCTAATATTGACTCTAAATATTCAAAGTTATAAATATGGAAGCCTAAAAGATAATTAAGTAAAGCCTAAATCCTACACAATTAAACCAGCTAATGAATTTTGTTTCTTATCTGCCGAAGTTTAAATTAATGGAGTTTTGATTTATGGGCAAAATTAGGATAGTCTAGTTAAGGCTACCTTTTCACAGAAGTGGAGCTTATAAAAAATATATTTTTCAAAATACAGATGACAAGAATCTTCTTATATCTATAAAAGCAAAAGGTCTCTGACTGACTCACTCACTCATCTCGAAATCTCAGAAACTACAAGTGCTAAGTAGGAGTCTTAAATGCATGGAGGACATGGAGGTTCCTTTTAGAACGTAAGTGCTCACTAAGACTAGTAACATAAATGTATAGCTTTGGCCAGAACGGAGCTTTGTTACCTATGCTGAGTGAGGCATAGTGATATACAAGTGTCAGTGCTTGGCCAGGCTGCACGCGTTTCAGGTCTTTTAATATTTACTAATATGTACCTACATTCTTCATTAATGGACGTCATTTAGCTGAAACGAATGATCGACAATTTTTAATAGACCAGATTTTTTTAAACATTTAATAGGCTGAGTTGCACCACTTAACTTTCACCATAACTAAAACGATAACCGGTGCTTTTTGTATCTAGTTTGACAGATTGACGTTTGTCAAAGTTAAATTAAAATAGTGCAACCCAGCCTTAGTGTAGTAAAAGTAGACAACTTAAAATTCTTTAAAACTACACCATTATACAGTAAAAAGGCATGCTACATTTCGGGTACCAAGTTCCACGGCAAATCCAATCCCAAGTACGGAATGGTCCGAGACAGTTCCATTTGTTGGAAGTTGGAACCCAGTTCGAAGTATGTTGTAAACTGTGTTACCGATCTCCTGACCAGTGCTTAGATTTTTTAAAATACCGACTGTAACTTGAATCGAAAAATTCGACTAACATTTTGTTGCAATCACTAGGACGCCTCACTTCACTTCACGCGTGCTGAGGTCATTTTGTAACTAATGCGAAAGAATTGACATGCTTGGCGTGCAAGGAACTACAAAAAATGTAATATAATTAATGTGACTTGTGGGTGGACGTCCCACGCTGCGTTTACCCACAAGGTGGACCGACGACATCATAAAGGTAGCAGGAAAGCGCTGAACGCTGGCCGCTACTAACCGGGTAACATGGAAAGCATTGGGGGAGGCCTATGTTCAGCAGTGGACATCCTATGGCTGAGATGATGATGATGATGATGAATGTGACTTTGGGTGAACCTATTAGTTCACCAATCTACATATATTGGTGTTACTTTTTTACGAACAATTTTTTTATGCATAACAAGGCAGTTATTTGACCACAATCGCACCTGATGTTAAGTGGGATGCAGTCTAGGATGGTATAATAATAAACCGATTTCGATGAAACTCTACTCTACTACAATTTCTTGTTTATTCATCAGAATGAAATTAGGTTTTTATGCTCTTTTTAATGATATTGAGTGAATTGACCAAATTAAAACTACAGGTCAATTGTAGTTGGTTGCATTTTGTCAAAATATTAATTCAATTCATCATCACACTATTATCAGTCTCCTATGGAATTTAAACCTGTGACCGCAGCTAGTTAAATACGCAAACCGCAGACAGGTGACATTCTATGTTATAAATATTTTATAAATAAACATTAATGTGATAGTAAATTACTGATAAAAAACCTGGTTGTAATTAGACAATTTTGATTTATTGTTACGACAATAAAATTACAGTAACATAATCATTTTTGGTAACGAACAAAAGGTCTATTTTGAAATAATTACATTATTCGGTAAAAGACACGAACGTAATACGTAATAAAATTACATTCTTTATCAGAGTTTTTTGTCGTTCCTACCTTCATACATATGCATGAGGGAGTTAGATTTTAACCAAATCATGCTTGTTTAACCCCAATGCTCACTGGTAAAAGTTACTTCATCGTTTTCCTCGCTTCAATGTAAATGAGAAGATAGCATTCCAGGCGATATGATAATTTCACTTTACTAGCTTATGGCCGTGGCTTTGTGTGCTTTTCGGTCTTGAAATGTAGACTATTCTGTTAATAGAAATACTTTTTTTTGGTTCTTTTATAGAAAGAAAGAAACATTTATTGCTATGGGCATCACACAAAGACAATGGGAAATAAAAAAAATCAGAGGTAACACATAAAACAAACAATGGAAGAGAAAGTGAACAGTGCCACCATGTCGTACAGCGATGCCCATCTCAATGGGACTCAGCATATGCCGTGGCTCACGGTGAGGGAGGCCACGACGCTGGTTTTTAGAGTGTTCCATGCCGAGTGGGAGTCACGGACACTAACCTATCCGATTTTGGTCATAGCGACCACTTCGCTTAGTAGCTTCTTAACTGTCTTACGCCCGTATTCATAAACGATGCTTGCTTAAGTGAAGCAGTTAGCGCTGTGATTGGTTGGTGTGTCACCCTGTGCGTCCACGCGCACTGTGAGACCTCATAGTATTTTTTGTGAATACGGGCGTTAGTGGCATTGGTTCGGCCGAAAGGCAGAATGTACACAGTTCATAAGACATAGAGCGGAATTTACACAGTGCATGAAACATACAAACAAACATTGTCAAAATACATTGTCTTATGGCAAGTTCTGATTGTCAGTGATGTCCAAAAAAACTTTTGAAAATGTTAAAACGTAACTTTAAAATTATCAAGATCCTTTTCATCCTCACCTAATCGTATAACCATCTTTATTATCTTATTAATTATTTCAGTCGGATATTTTAAAAGTTCCCTCAATCCAGTTAGCGGTGTTACAGTTCCCTTTATTACGTTAACGCTCCCCTTCTTATTGCTTTTGGGAAACATATAGATGCAAATTGGCTTAATATCCCCCTTTGGAAAGGGGATACGCCCCGTACTGATCTGCACAGGGGTGGATTTAGGGTCCCCGCGGGCCCTTTGGTAATTATTACGTTAAATTAATAAGCAGCGTAGCTATAACCTTATTGTTTTGTTTATATTTCAAGGTATGTGTTTGAAAGTGGTTGTTTAAAAAGTAACCTCTTAAAGTGGCGTATTGGATTAATTTTTTGGTACGACTTAGATTAAGATTTTGGAAGAACAAAGTAGGAAGGGGCAATTGATGTGACTATTTTCACTCAAACACAAAAATTAAAAGAATTAAAAAAAACTACTTGTAAAAATCGAACTGCCTAATGCGGGAAACGAACCCACGAAGTAGAATTGCAATGATGATAACGTATCTTAGATGCTTATTAACTGCTTAATACTTATTTACACTCTTGTTAAAACTGTTTTAAAGTGACACGTCAGCAGGGAGTAAATAGAACCCAATTTCTTAGCATTAATCTATATTTCTATACAAGACAGATAGACAGACAGACTTACTACAGACAAACGTCAGTCTTGCTTTCACGCCTAAACTACTGAACCAATTTTGATGAAATTTGGCATAGAGATAGTTTGAGTTCCGGAGAAGGACATAGGATAGCTTTTATCCGGGTTTTTGAAACAGGGACGCGCGCGATAATGTTTCTGTGACAGACAAAATTCCACGCTTGGGAAGCCACGGGCGGAAAGCTAGAATCAAAATATGCCACCAACTGAAAAACGAGGTATATTATCCTGCTTTCGCCTCCGAGATTTATTTTACCATGTAGTACCCCTGTACGACAACCCAATCCGCACACAATATTCAGCGTAGTAGTAGTAAAAAACAAAAGAGCGGGCAACCCCACCCCTACCACGCTGTGGGCTCGGTGTCCGAGCGGTCTCATTCCTTTGTGCGCACGNCACAGCGTGGTAGGGGTGGGGTTGCCCGCTCTTTTGTTTTTTACTTGTACTACGCTGAATATGTGTGTGCGGATTGGGTTGTCGTACAGGGGTACTACATGGTAAAATAAATCTCTTCGGCGAAAACAGGATAATTTAGATCGAACTTCACTTGGTAAGTTCGTTTGATCATTCAATTATGGACTAAATGAAAATATCCTTTCCAAACAATCAAAACAGTGAAATGCTAGTCTTATTCGCAAATCTTGTTACATTTCATGGCGTCTCTATCAACCTCCAATCCGGCTCTGCTATCCAGCGAGAATAATTTCGTTAAGCTCATATTATCGGTTAAAATTCAATTTATGGTTAGTTCGTAATCACCACAGTTCCAATTAGTGGGTGAATGAAACTGTGGCGTGAGACGGTACGTTTTTCTTTATTTTTCACTCTTGGGTAGTGTTGGGAATAGTCGACAGTTTGACTTTGTAGAATGTCGATACAGTTATTTGTATCGACTATGCCTTTTTTCAACTTCGTACAAAACGTCATTTACACGAGATACGAATAAAACTTTGAGTATTTTAACTTAGATAGCCTAGGTCTTTAAAATTACTCAATGTAATAGTAGCACCAATAGCATTGTAACTAGCCATATTCAAGTTTAAGCCCAGAATGAAGAAGTGAAAAAAAGTTACCAAAAGATTTACAACTCGAAAAATATCACCTACAGGTGGACCTACAGAGCATTTTCTTGATCACTTCTGGATTCTTACGATACAACAGGTAAAAACTTAGTTTCCAAAGCACGTTTGGTTCGTAAAAGGGTGATAGAGCGGCTCTTTCTTGTGTTACAAGAAAAAGGTCTAAACTCACCTTAAGATATCTTAATGTATTACCTTTTAAGTGCTCTTGTTCATACTTAGTACAGTAAATTCGTAAAACGATATCTTGGAATTGAAAAGTATGAATGTGTCGATAGACAGTTACCGATAATTCGCACAACCCACATCACTATTCTTGCCGTCGAGTTTTCAACACCCGCCGGGATGATTTTTCGTTTCAAATAATGATTTTCGCTCGTAATGAATTGTCTTTGTGCATTTTTTGGAACTTTTGTCTAGATTTTGGTTTTTGTTGTATCCAAGCCATTGTTTGGGCAAACAAAAGCTTTTGATACAGTTCTTTAAAATCGTTAAACTAGTACAAAAAGTACGTACCTATATGGTCTCATGTAGCTTAAATAGATTTCTATTCATTTTAAAGTGTTTATACACTTTTTATTTTAAATGAGTTATATTGAAACAAAGACAGAGTTCTCAGAATTGTCAAGCAATTATTTATAGCTAGCACTCAAGACGGTCTCTAAAACAGCTAAATTATGTGCAACAACTAAACAAGACAGACTATGCATGGCTTCCATCAAATAACCCTTGGAGTAAAGGGGCCAAAATGAATATTAAGCAACCCTGTATAATGCGAGATAGCGTTCAAGCTATAAAGCAAGAAGGTCAACCGAACCGCTGGCAATTTTTACTTGAAATTACTTATAAAGGCTACGAAGAAGTTACGGCCGTTGATATTTGGTATTTTAAGCCCCAAAAGACGTTTAAGGCTTTTAAAGGCATCCCATAAAGGAAGCCATAACGCTCCGATAGTATTCGAAATATTTTTATGTAGTAATAATATGGGGACGATGGAAAAAATACGTTGAAAGATAATAATAATATTCACATAAAATGTGGTCGGACCTTGGGAGCCAAAACGTGGAGTATGACATTAAAGTTGATCCTTCTTCTTCATCTCATATAAGTTTTAATCTTGAACGAAGTCATTCAGAAGTAGACTAAAGTTATAGACTCAAAAAAGGTAAAAAAACAGAACCAATGAAAGTTAAAATAAATGGGCTCTCAAAGGAAAATTATGACCCAGTAGACGTAATTGTATACAATATGTAAGTTCTATGAACTGACTTCAACAACAGAGCTGACTATTTTTACCTTTTATTACTGAGATTGTAAGTCATGGGCAAGCACTTTTTATTTAATTATTCAGCTTTCAGAAAACTATCAATTCAATGTTTATTCACAATTAATGGTTTTTGACAAGTCGAAAATTTAAAAAAATCTAATAACTTGGTAACCATCCAGTTTTGACCCCTGGTTCACTGTACTTAATTTGTTGCTAATGACCTTTAATATAATTGTTTTCAATTTCGAGTTTCCCTGTCACCATAATTTACAGTAGGCATTTGCTTATTCACGCCTGTAGAAAAAAGGTCATATAAAGTGTTCGGGAAAGATAGGGTGATACTCTTTGCATCACTGTGGAATGAACTAAAGCGGGTTGATGATGATTCATAGGGTGAACTGAAATAATATGTGTAAATACCTATTTGCCCAACACAATTTAAGCTAAAATAGTAAGACACGAGTCTTAACGCGACGTTTATTAATGAGTTACATTATGTACTCACGGCTTGACGTTTCGGCTGCGATGTTGCAGCCGTGGTCACAAGCAGACTTAAAAGTTTCAATACAATTTATTAAGAACTACCACACATAACTCAATCTGCGAGATTGTGCATGATTGTAGATGCATGATTCAAACTATTAAGACAACACTATAAAGTGTTTTATTTCACGTTCTTTGCGCTCGAATCCGAGACTAGATCGTATCAAAATTAATGAGCTGTTAATTTGATCAGATACGAGTATGCGAGCATTAAAACTTCTAAACTTTATAGTTATAGTGATTTTACGATCTTTTTAATTTCTCTTTACGTGTCATTTTATGATGTTCGATTTTATGGTGAAATTTAGTGCGTTTGAAAAGCCTTTAAAATGTTATGTCTAACATTAAATTTAAATGTGCTTTAGATTATTTAAATCTGATAATTTACATAATGAAAATTAATAACAATCATACCGAACTACGGCCTCATGGAGGTAGCAGGAAACCGCTGGATGCAGGCCGCTACCAACCGGGCGATGTGGTAATCATTGGAGGCCTATGTTCAGCAGTGGACGTCCTGTTGCTGAAATGCTGATGATGATGATACTAAACCTTTTTTTTTTACATTATCTTGAATTCGGACTTCATAAAGTTGATATCTTCGTTCATAGAAAAATGTTTTTTTTTTATTGTAATATAATTTAAGTATAGTATATATATATAGTATAATAGTAGACCTACCGAGTTGCAGATATTATTTATTACAATATTTTATGTAATTTTTATTAGGCAAGTTTTTCTTTTGTATGTGTGATGTAAAGAATAAATCGATTTCCAGACTATCCTCAGCCTCTACCATAATGTATAAGTTATCAAATATCAAATAGGTACATGCTCTACGTCTATTTCTTAACAGTCTGTTGTGCTTAGACTCCCCATTTCTTGATGACAATGTTGGAATGTCCATCTGTTATGTAATAAATACGATATAAGACCATGTCAAGCTAAATCTATACTAATAAATGCGAAAGTAACTCTGTCTGTCTGTCTGTCTCACTTTCACGCCTAAACCACTGAACCGATTTTGATGAAATTAGGCATAGAGATAGTTTGAGTCCCGGGAAAGGACATAGGATAGTTTTTATCCCGGTTTTTGAATCAGCGACGCACGCGATAAAGTTTTTCTGTGACAGACAAAATTCCACACGGGCGAAGCCGCCGGCGGAAAGCTAGTATGTAATATTAGATTGAAGTGAGTCCTACTTATTATGAAAAAAAACGGTGTTTAATAAACGTGTAAAGATATTTTAAGCTTTCGCATTCCATTTCAAATAAAATAGAGAAACACATGAAATATATTTTCAAAATAACTATCAGGGGGTGAATCGTGATCTAAAATGCAATCAGTAAAATTTTTGTCTGTCTGTCTGTCTGTCCGTCTGTATGTTCCTTATAGAAACAAAAACTACTCGACGGATTTTAACGAAACTTGGTAGAATTTTATTCTTTATACTCCTGGGCAGGTTATAGTATACTTAGGAATTCCCAAGGGAACAGGAATTAGCGGGAAAATCCTTTTGTATGAAAAATTCGCGAAAGTCGCGGGCGGCCGCTCGTCTAATATAAAACTACTAGCTTTCCGCCCGCGGCTTCGCCCGCGTGGATTTTTGTCTGTCACAGAAAAACTTTATCGCGCGCGTCCCTGTTTCAAAAACCGGGATAAAAACTATCCTATGTTCTTTCCCGGGACTCAAACTATCTCTATGCCAAATTTCATCAAAATCGGTTGCGAGGTTTAAGCGGGAAAGCGTAACAGACAGACAGACAGACAGACAGACAGAGTTACTTTCGCATTTATAATATTAGTTGGGATGGGATGGTTTTGTAGCACAAGAAATAATAGAGGCATTTGTGCTAATCGCATTTATATTATGTTGATATCAAAATATCTCCTGAACGGACTGAAACTCTCCTGAAAATACGAAGAGAATATTTTAAAGATAAATTAGGCCTCTCGGGTTCCATCCATAGGTTAAGTAGACCTACGCCCAGTTTCAGTCCCAGTCTACCATTTAGTATTTTACCCGACTGCGCGACATAAACGAGTAGTAAAGTGTTTATTACAAAAGTAACTGCGAAAAATCGTTCAGACGACTATCTTCACTGACTTTGTTCAGCAATGGCCCTGTGGCTGAAATGCTGATGATGATGATATTTGTCTAGATTTTTATTAATTTAATTATTAATTATATTTACAAGCTTAATTGCTTACTTTGGGGCTAGATGGTGCTGTGTGAGATTGTCCAAAGATATTTAATTATTATTTTTTATTTTATTGAACACCCTTTATATTATTATCATGATGTAGTTTGTTATTTAAATCCGCAAATAAAAGCGTGGCAATTGAATCGCGAACAGATTTACATTTAAATGTAATCCAAATGAACCACTATGTGTAATCCATTTAGGTTACATAATTCAACATATTTTTATCCTAAAGCTTAACGACTTTCATTTTAAAAACACGATTTTTGTTGTAGGTTTACAGTAAATAGCAGTTATACAATCCATCGTTAAATTTTAACTGCTTTGCGTATACAAAAAGCATTAATTAAAGCTTTAACAAACGTAATTACGTAGTTACTACCCTGATATTTTTGATAGTAAAAAATATAACAATATTGATTCAATATTCGTAGTATTTTTTATTAAATAATTAAGTTGTACCTATGTTGAAACTTTCAGGGGTTGTTTTTTTCAAAATCTAGAGTCAAATAAACATGTTTATTTTGTCATCTTATTAAATTTTTCATTGAAAAAAAAAGGTAGAAGTTGTTTAACAATACTTAATACTTGTAAACTAATCTCCACCCAGTGGGTTCCTTTTTTTCGAAACCATTCATAGAGTTAACATAATATTATAATCTTCAAGGATGTTAATTACTAATAATAACATAATACTAATTAGCAGATATTTACCTATGCCAGGAAACGCCTCATTGGAGTCCCTGGGGCTAGATCGGCAAAAACTGCGTTCCTCTCATCACCGTAATTAAACTCATTACCTAAATAAACACCAGTCAAATTCACATCACTACAACAAAAAATAATTTCATTAATTTATTTTTAACGAATCACAAGAGAAAATCACAAATTTTTGAAAAAAATTCTCGCGTATTTCCCAGAGGAAAGTTTGACGAGCGAAATCGCCTGCTCACGACACACGAGTGCCCAGCGCGAAAGCTGAGGCCGTACTGAGTGTCTCTATAAGGCTGCGTGTACTACCATATCCTGCTGAAGTCCTCGCTTCACTTCATACATTGACTCTTCGACCGCAGGTAACGAATTTCCATCATTCATGATGGAAGCAATGTATACTTACTACTTGTTCTGCGTCGCTTAAGAGGTGATTTCCTGAAAACGCTAATCAAAGTCCGACAGCATATCAAGTTTAGCACTGTAGCATCTTATTTTGTTGTATTAGGTGATATTTTGCAACAAAAGTATAGTTAGACGATTATTGTTGACAATACAGTTGTTGAGTTTACAAGCGTTATAAGCTTATAGTTTCTTTTTTTATTTTACGAATGTGAGATAAAATTATTTTATTAACTTAATCAAATGATTCCAATTAATGACCATTTGGAAGGAAATCATTCGATTAGGTTTAACGTCAGTCGTAAGAAAAGGGTAGCATTATTTTGATGATGGGATGGGATTTCACGCTTTTGCAGAATTACTTAACTTTTCTATTATGTACCTATGCTCTAACTAAAAGATTTTAAGACTACAATTACTTATAAACTACAGTATTCAACATAATGTTCTTCCTTTTTAGTCCTTCTAATCCTTTTTAGTAAGCATTTGTGGAAAATAATGTTGTTTCAAACTAAAGTATTGAAAAAAGACATGGTCAAAATGGCTATCAATCTTTTTCAATGGTGTTTTGTTTTTCTCGACCTAATGACTCGCATACTCTACGACCTAGTGATTCAAACAAATTCAATCCAACTATAATATGTACCGCAGTCGCAGGTTCGAATCCCGTTGGAGGCAAATAATGGGACATTTTACACTGTACTTTCTGTAATGTTCTGCACCCGATGTAATGTTATGCGAACATTTTCTCAGTTTTATATCTGTGTATTCAAAACGGGCATAATTAAAAAATAAGTGGAAAGCATTAGGGGAGGCCTATGTTCAGCAGTGGACGTCCTATGGCTGAAATGATGATGATGATGATGATGAATTAAAAAATAAAAGCATAGAAATCAAAATGCAAGTTAAATGATTAGGATGTTAAAACAAAGTAGGAGTAACCCACTCTAACCTTTTACCTTGTTAATGAGAAAACTAGTAGTTAGAAACTTTTGGTGACCTACAAAAGTTGACCCAACTTGAAATTACCAATTAAACTTAACTTTGAAAACGTTAGTGTGCGACAATTACGTCGTTTTCTTTTAGTTTTAAACCACAGTCATGTTTAGACAGCACATAACTATGATGATAACTTAGAGCTTAAAGCACACGATGCGTTGCGGCAGTGATGCGACACGGTAAAGATTTCAGGACTTAGCACAATTATCAATCCGGAAAGGGATCGTAACCGTATCAACACGAGGCGGTCAGTATTCTTTGTATGAAATTCCATACTGTAACGCACACGTATCCGCACCGTTTAAACCGCCTCTGTGGTCTAGTGGTAAGACCACCTGCTTCAGACGCAGAGGTCCCGGGTTCGATTCCCAGTAGGGGCAGATTTTTCTGTTCGGTTTGGTTGGTGGTATGGCTTGTTCTAAGTCCGCCTGGCTAGCTACCACCATCTTACCTAATTAACAACAATGTTAACAGCATTATTGTGTTCCGGCAGTCAGAGATAAGAAAGATAGCCAGTTCCTCCGTGGTTGAGGATTCGGGTGAAGCTCGCTTCCACCTTCGGCCTGATCGTCGCTTACCATCAGGTGAGATACAGGCCAAGAGCTTCCTCGTTGTGGATAAAAAAAATCCGTAACGTAAACGCCTCGCCTCGCGATTGACAGCTCGCGAAATGTGATACGGTGTTGACGTGTTGATCCCTTTCAGAGTTGATAAGTCTGCTATGACCTTTCGCCATATTATACGACGTGGCGCAGCACCGCTCGTGTGCCCGCCACAGATATTTCTATGTAAGACGACGCAGCGACACCGCTCCGGCGTCGCACCGCCGCCGCAACGCATCGTATGCTTTGGCTCTCATGCAGTTGTAATACACGTATTCATCACGATGTTTTGTGACAAATTTAGGTAGTCAGATGTACCTACTAGAGTGTGTGGAGATTAAAGCAAGACGTATGTTTCATGAAAGCTATGGTAAAATGTAATTATAATAATTATGATAATTTTAAGACTTAAAAAATAGGTTAACTACCCGTAATTTATTTTGAACCTCGTACCATTTTATCCTAATACTAAGTAAGTACTGGTACCAACAATCCCAACTAATATTATAAATGCGAAAGTAACTCTGTCTGTCTGTCTGTCTGTTACGCTTTCCCGCTTAAACCTCGCAACCGATTTTGATGAAATTTGGCATAGAGATAGTTTGAGTCCCGGGAAAGAACATAGGATAGTTTTTATCCCGGTTTTTGAAACAGGGACGCGCGCGATAAAGTTTTTCTGTGACAGACAAAATTCCACGCGGGCGAAGCCGCGGGCGGAAAGCTAGTTGTTAACTACTTCGATAGCGAATATGAGTTTCCCAGTGTCGTCCAGGCACAACACAATCAACAAAACACAGCAACAATCGAACAGGTACCTTGTCTGCCGCCGCGCTGCTGGTAGGTACTCTGTAGGACGCCGCCGGCCGGTAGTTAGGGCTTCGCCCGGTGTCTTCGGTGGTTCACTTGAGTCACTAACTTCAAGCAAAGTACTGTGGAGGCCTCACACACAAAACATTTCCAAAAAGTCACCAAATTTCACATTTCCGTTGGAGCACACAATAAGCGTGGCACTCGCGGAGCCGGCCCAAACGCGAGAGGGCGAGCTGCATAGCTTTCGTTCGTTTTCCGTCGTGGACGCGGCGCGGCGCTACTGTAGTCGCGCGCGCTCGCCGTGTAAGTTTTGGCGGGACGGAGTTGGCGGCAGATTTAAATAGGTCCCGCGCAATCGTACCGTGCTCATTGAAAGTATGTGTGCCTGAACACTAGTAATTATTATAATTCATATTAATTAATAATTTATTTTCATACTGAACTCTATGTTATAATAATGTAAATCCTGTAATAACTTAGCCTTTTGGAAGCTAACTGGAAAAAAGTTGTCACGACGTGAGAATGGGGCGGCCATAATAATAATATAGCAAAAATTGTGTAAAACATTTTCAAAATGAAGTTGCTGGTTACGACGTATTTCCAATCAGCTATTATGAGTTGAAATTATTTTACCTATTTAAACTGTGGAACTTAAAAAACGTTTATGGTCAAACAAAATGCGACCCTGTTTACTATATTGTGCTCAAAACGTTTAATTTAAAATAAACGTTTTGAATTTGAATATAATCATGCTCGTTTACTTGGTAATTCAAAAGCGAAATTGATTTTTAAAGAAATCTTACAATCTACAGTCGAAACTTGAATTTTCATTTCTATATAAAAAAGACTAGGTATTTCTATTTCTAATGGTTATAAAACTAAAAAAATGTTATTGTAGGTACCTATGCCAAGCACTAAAACTTTTTTATTCAAATATTGGTTGATAAGGGCAGCAGGAAGGCGCTGGATGCAGGCCACTACCAACCGTGTGATGTGGAAGTCATTGGCCTATGTTCAGCAGTGGACGTCCGGTGGCTGAAATGATGATGATGATGATGATGATTGGTTGAAATCCGAGGAAGATTTTATAAAGATGTGTTAGGAATAGGATGAAATCTACGAGTAAATATATATGTATGTATATAACTCAAAGGTGACTGACTGACTGACAGACATAGTGATCTATAAACGCACAGCCCAAACCACTGGATGGATCGGGCTGAAATTTTGCATGCAGGTAGATGCTATGACGTAGGCATCCGCTAAGAAAGGATTTTACGAAACTCCACCCCTAAGGAGGTAAAACGGGATCCACGCGTACGAAGTCTCAGGCGGCCGTTAGTTAAGGTATCAAAACATGGTGATTATCAGACCTATCTTAGTGCAAGTAAACTGACCGATGTAAATCACCAGTCCAATAACGTCATTCCAGGAAGGTACACGGATGTGGGGCTAAAAAGGTGCCCTAACCCTACTTTGCATAAATGTACCCATTGGCTATTCCCCTATTTGACAATCCAATAGCACGGGGAAACCGGGTCTGCGGATCTATTGAATTTTACAATGGGAATGTCTGCTAGAATTTAGTTTCATTTGTAAAGGTGAATTCTGCGGGCACTGATGAGATTGGGCCAGCACAATGGCTGAATTCCAGACGGTTTTTGGGATAATCTCGAGAATATTCCGATTAAGTTTTAAATTAATTTTAGTCTTATAACCTAGGTATTGCTTTTTTCTATTACTTCTACGACTTTACGCCCGTATTCACAGACATTACTATAGGGTCTCACAGTGCGCGTGGACGCACAGGGTGACACACGAACCAATCACAGAGCTCTATTCAACGATGTACGTTAGATTTGCTGCTTCACTTAAGCAAGAATCGTTTGTGAATAATGGCGTAAGTCTGAAATTTTGATCACTTACTTCTTGTATTCACTGATATTTAAAAAAAAAAGCCAGCGTAAGTTCAAATTGTGTAACAATAATGTATTGGCGCGTTCTTTGACTCTATTCAATGCGGGATATCAATATTTTTCAGTATCTTACTGCTGAAAGTTGGTACGCCTTCCTAAAGGACAATAAATTGTCCATGGTCCAGTGTGAATGTAAAATGGAAACACAAACTCCTTGAACCAGTACCAGCCATCCATAAATGTAACTGTCAAAGGTTTTACTTGACTATTGATATCATTTGACAGGAAGAAAATATGAGAAGAAAATCTTTGAAGAAAATGTTGAAATGTAATGGGAAAATAAATAGAAAACATGGGACATCCTCGTCAGATGGACCTTTAATTTGTCTACTACGTTTTTGCGGAGATTGTGTTGGTTTCTTTCTTTTACTCTCGAGTGTTTTCGATAGTTATCGATAGAATAGTTCAGATAGTTTCTGATCTTTCAGACTTTAGTCGAGTTGAGTAGATTATTCACACTTGTATGAAGGTCAATGGCTTGTTATTATTTGGTATTGGCTACTATTAGGTAGGTTGTGTGATTCATGATATTCATTTACTCTGGTGTCTAAAATTCTCTTAACCTCGTAAGACCGAAGAGCAAATTTTGTCGACTTCTAAGTATCGCCGAATGTGCTTTCAGAAGAACGAACAATTTGAAGTCGTAAACGCCGAGCACTTCGAGTAAAAAATTTTCTATGTTAGAGATTTTCTTTTGCACCCATATTTTCAGGGACCCTATATAATAGTGCATAGAGCTTATTTTAGGTAAAAAATAATAAAAAAAAATTTTCTCTTAAAAGAACATTCGGTATTACAGACTTTAAAAAGAAAAAGTAAATAAATTGTATTTTATACTTTAAAGTAAAACATAAATGTAACCTCCTTAATAAATTAATACTACATAAAGATACAATAATGATATAAATAAATGTAACTGAAAAGACACAAGTATTTTAATTGTATTTTATGTTTCATTATTAGTACTTTTAAGAGTACTATCGGTTTTATAACATACTAATAATGATAGGTTAGAATGTATAAGAAGTAAAGTGAATATTCATGTTAATTATAATATTTACTAGCTGACCCGGCGAACTTTGTTCCGCCTTAATGGCAATAAATAAGCAGACTTTTTTTTAATTTCGAACGGGATAAAAAGTATCCTATGTCCTTCTCCTGGCTCTAAACTACCTCCCTGACAATTTTCAGCTAAATCGGTTCAGCCGTTCTTGAGTTATAAGCGAAGTAACTAACACGACTTTCTTTTATATATATAGATTAAACTAAAAATCAGAACGTTCTCATGGTAAATTTTCTCAATCATATCATAATTTTAAAAGTCCAATATTCAATCCATCTCAATACAAAAAATATACAAAAATAAAACTTTCACCTTCAAGACCGAATGTTCCTTGCAAAGAACTATTATTTTCAAACGAAAAAAAATCTTAAAAAACTTCTTCGAATAGGTAAAAATATTTTTTTTGCTTGTTTAGCAGTATTTTAACTTAAATTGTACTGGTTAGTTTTTCAATTAAACTACGTTTACGTGAAGAAAAAAAATTCATCGTACATCACGTCCTCTCGGAAAAACCACCTTGTCAAAGAAAAATGATAATTTGACAGTGACATTTTGTTTTTTTTACATTAATAAGTCCGGATACCTGATTTTGAATACTTTAAGCCATAGACTATCACTCTTTTTATTCAATAAGCGCGAATTTTTTAACTTAAAATTATCGATAAAGTTTTAGTTCCTCTGAGGGCACATCCGGCGATACTTACAATTCACCTCCGAAAATGTCTCGGCGTTACTGACTACAAAGTTTCAGTTCCTTCTGAGGCACATCCGGGCTTACGAGGTTAAAGCATAAAAGTGAGTTGGTTTTGAAGACTATTTTGTTCACATTGGTGTTTCCAATTAGGTCGAATGCTGATTCTGTATGACAAACTCTTTTGAACTTTTGTAATAAGAGACTTTTCTCTGAAGAATAAATACTGCTGTAATAAGTAGGTACTTGTTCTAACAAAAGATTATTCTATTTTGTTAGGGCTTGTCTTCAGTCTTGATTGTTTTAGGAGCATCTTGTTTATTGACAACGTTTTTCTTAAACCTCACTCGTTCCAATCTCACGAATGGTATCCATCCAAATACATTCGTCGTCGTCGTTTCAGCCAAATGACGTCCACTGCTGGACAAAGGCCTCCTCCAAGGTTTTCCACAATGCGCGGTCCTGCGCTGCGTTGGGGCAGAAAAGTTCTCGAGTGGCGACCACGGGCTGGAAGACGTAGCGTGGGCAGGCCTCCTACTAGGTGGACCGACGATCTCGTAAAGGTCGCGGGAAGAGCCAAATACATTAACTCAATCGAATTGCCAACAGCTTACAGCTCGTATAATTAAATCGAATTATCCGAACGGAATTTTAAATGTCTCTGATAGCGTAATCGCCGTTCCTCTCTGAAAAATGGCGTGCAATCACACACAGATCCGTGCGATCGCGCCCGTCGGTGGGATTTAGTGCAAATGGCCTCAGTCGGCACTGTGGAGCTCTGTGTCTATTGTGTGTAGGCCTAGGGCTATGTGTAGGCCAACTGTAAGTGCCTTTTATACCTAGAATTAAATATTTTGAGTAAGGTTCTTCTACCAAACAGATTCAAGACTGATTAGTTCTACTGTATTTGTCGATTGTGTGTACGTGTAGGCCTAAGGCCACTAAGTGCCCTATAAGGATCTGTCAACAAGATTGAAGATTGACGTATGCTCAATTTATAATCGAGCTTTAAAATTTATTTATTTATTTATTTGTGATTATAAAATAAGTAAATCAATCGTGAATAAATGAAAGTAAAAATTCGTAGAATTCTCTAGCTATTTTCTTAGTTGTTAAAACAGTGGCTGAAATCAGGGTTATTTCCTTTTGATTCAACTTAAAATCTAGAAATGTGAGATGTTTAAGTATCTTTATTTAACTAAATTTGCACCAGGTGTATCATATCGTTCAGAGTCGAGCCCATTGGCCGTCCCTCAGCAATGAAAAAAAGGTGTATCTTACTGTATGTATCCAGTGATTGAAATGACATAATTTCATGCCCTTACTATAATATTATTATAGTTGAAAACAGACACATTTAATTCCACAGTGCAATTGTGTCGGCAGTTGGAAAGCGATCCCTCAATCTACTTTGTAATCACGAAGGGATTCGAACTATGAGCGCGGCTTAGCGGGCAAGTAAATACTACAGCCACTGCTCCCAATTGATTTCTTATTTGCTCCCGATTGGAACTCGTGTTCGTGACTGATTGTGTTGTTTTTGTTTTGTGGTAAGTTAAGAGCCATTTCACAAAAATATTCCGCGCGAATTTAGGTAAAAGCTGTCAACGCAACGTCAAAAGAGTAAAAAGAACGCTGAAATGGACAAAAACATCTTGAGCCGTGACCGTATTAAGACTTGATTTAAGTTATTAATTTTAAGGTAGAATGAGGTATTCAAACTTGATAAATTAATTTAAATTTTTAATAGAGTTTATTAAGTATTTTATATTTCGATTCATAATGAAACACGAATAGGTATAATATGTAAAATATATATTAAGTACAAAATAAAGACAGTCACATAGTGAAAAAAAAATCTGCCCCCTTACAGCTCCATCATCGGACCCTGGATACGAATAATGAAACACGAATAGGTATAATGTGAAATATTATATTAAGTACAAAATAAAGAAAGTCACATANTACCTACTGATATTTAATTCCATTGTTTCAGTATGTCGCCAGGTGTTATTTATAAATAGTGGCAAAGTCTTTGCGCTTTTCTTTGTTGTTTTTAATAAACGAGGGTAGTTGTGACCAACTTTTGGTCGAGTAATT
The DNA here is from genome assembly GCF_004193835.3 of Ostrinia furnacalis. Taxonomy (NCBI): domain Eukaryota; kingdom Metazoa; phylum Arthropoda; class Insecta; order Lepidoptera; family Crambidae; genus Ostrinia; species Ostrinia furnacalis. The sequence goes on from NW_021137680.1 coordinate 226,977, forward strand.
AATCTTGGACTTTCTAAAGAGAACAGTAATGATACTTATCGTTAAGTAAACTCATTCCTGGTCGTAAACTTTTCTAAGAATAATCCCTCTTCAGACTATTTTAGAACAATAGCAATAATGCTTTTAAAATCATCGTCTGCTACGTTACTGAGCCCTTTGACACATTTAATTTTTTGCTGAGTCAGTGAGCGACACTAGAGGGTGTTTCTGAGATGTCAAGCGTCAACGAGACTTCAGATTTCTTTCAGATTTGTATGCTCTGTCACGTCATAATATTATGTCAATGTCACCCCTCCCGGACCACTCCCATACCTCTGACACCAACCCATTTAAAGCTAGACCGATGTATGAACTTCATCTAATAATGTCACGCTATTATCTACACCAAATGTTCATCGATCTTAACAAAGAGACCGATTTTAAATAGAGTAAACATTGTCTATTTATTTGAACACCCTGTATGTACTGCAAACACATAGGAACGAGCGGTTAATGAGATACGCTTTAATCTCGTGAGCTAAATTGACATGGCTAAGCGCTGATTTCACTAACGTTGGGATTTTGGGACTGGCAGTTGTTTTGGACAAACACGGTTGCATTAAAGCTGGCATAATGTAACTTTAATCATGGGTATAACTCGTTCGTTTCAGCCAAATGACGTCCACTGCTGGACAAAGGCCTCCCCCAAGGTTTTCATAATGAACGATCCTGCGCTGCCCGCATCCAGGCTCTTCCCGCGACCTTTACCAGATCGTCGGTCCACCTAGTAGGAGGCCTGCCCACGCTACGTCTTCCAGCCCGTGGTCGCCACTCGAGAACTTTCATGGGTAACTTAATGTTCATATTTTTCATTTCACTTTCATTTATTCGACTGACTGTATTGTGTCAGTTTGCAACTGTGTCCACGTGGGAATGTGTCTGATTGAAAATGTGTCCCGTTGAAATTGTGTCCCGTTGGAACTAAATCACTCAACGGAATATATTGGGAGATATAATATAATATCTAGAATAATAAGAAGTCTTTATTCAGCACAATATGGTGGACAAAGCAATTGTAGACATAATTAGCTTAAAATAAAAATATGCTTAACAGGCGCCCGCTCGGAAAAAATCGCGACATGACACAAACGTCATGCCGAGAAGCTGGTTTTCAGCGGGAACCAACGCGTGATGAGGATTGTGATATCTGATAGTAAATAAGCTTGCAAAATTTTCACAAGAAGAACAGATAAAAAGATAAATAAATCTTTGGCTACGAAAATTACGTTACATGAAACCCTGGAAAACGAGCTTTTTCTGATAACCTGAATTGAAAAATTTATGGCTAAAATAAAATTGTATACGTAGATGTAAACTTCTGAAATTCAAAGAAAAACTAATCATAAGTATGATATTGAATTACTGGAATTTGAAACTCGTAATATCGAAGAAAATTATAAAAGTGTAATCTAATAAAAATGTCATTTTATAAGAAACGCATTATAAGTCGCTCCATAAAATACGATAAACTCAATTTGCACTACACACATTTTAATAAAAATGGCGTCGATGTTATCTTAGGGCCTTCTAAGAAAGTGTCCATCGTTTCCACATTGTACCTACCTTTCCTTGAAACATCTTATGGTATACGAGGTAAAATACAACATAACAGCACCATATAATCAGATTATACATTTTAAAATAGTACCTATTTACACAAGTTGGTAATTTTCTACCTGGATGTGCTATCCTACTTAAGTTTTTTCTGTATTACCACTCCGAAAAGATTACATTGGACCCCAAAGAAAAGGGTCAGTTACAAAATTTTCAATATCTTGAAAAGTACCTGACCTACTTATCTTTATGAAACAAAACATACTAAAAACATAACCCTCCTTAAGGCGCAGTCGGGTAAAAATATGTCAAAACAGACCATGGTTCTTCTCCTAACTGCCAGTGTCTTTTTAGGTAAACCTAACAGGTTTTTTTCGACAAATACATATAATTTAATATTTTAAACTATTATGTTGCATTGTTTTACTATAAAATTATCACTTCACGGGATTTATTGCAACAATATCTATTTTAACGGTAAATAATATTTACCCTCCCGACGTTTCGGCTCGGTTGCACGAGTCATGGTCGCGGGCAGACTGAAGAGATTGAGACTTCATGACCCGAAAATCCTCTCAACTGATAGGCATTACCATGTTAGGTTGATACGTGAAGCCATTGAAATTAAAAAGCATAAGAATTTCAATCGAGAAGATGGATTTAACCTATCATCAGAGTGGAATCCGGTGATAACGAAGTACAAATCGCGTTCTAGGCCGTCTCAGAGAAACCCGGACACTGTTAGTGTAGTTTGTCGGACTGACTGTACCACTGACGAAAATATTGTGCAAAGGCGGGTGGGTGAAGAAAACTCATCGCGCCGGAGCAAACGACGCCGCATCTCCTCAGTCTGCCCGCGGCCCGCGACCATGACTCGTGCAACCGAGCCGAAACGTCGGGAGGGTAAATAATATTTACCGTTAAAATAGATATTGTTGCAATAAATCCCGTGAAGTGATAATTTCACATATAATTTATTTTGCAACACTGCCATCTTTTATTCAAACTAATTGAAGTATCATATCCATTCTCACGTGTTTATTTAACGCGCCATTGGGCATACATAAAGCTATTAGTGGTTGTCAAACGCAACTATCCCGTTTTCCCCATTCCTATGGATTTCACCTGGTGTTTCCCATAGTCCACCCCTCCCATTGTCCACCCTGCCATTGTTTTTCATTGTTTGCCTAACGATATAGATAAGTGGTGACGCCGTCAATTTGTGCGTTTGAATTGTGGGAATATAGTTAAAGTAAGTTTCGTTTGTCTCTTTGTTATGTTTTGACGCCATAACTAAGGTTGAATTACACCCCCTAACTTTAACCGTAACTATAATGATAAACGGTGTTTTTGTATGGAGTTTGAAAGATTTTTGAAGTTTGTTATGGTTACAGTAAGATGGTGCAACCCAGCTATGTTGTTAAGTACAAGTGTACTCGATATTGTGATAAGATTGATTGGAGCTAAAAGTTTCGTAAAAATCTAAAATTGATTTATGTAAATAGGGGCTGATTGTTAGTTATCAACTCGCAAACTTATCGTGGTTTAGAAAGAAAAATCAGTTTTCCCTTTTCGAAATTAAAATTCGTAATTATTTAAGAAGCATTATTGTATACCTCGTAAGTAGGTAGGTAACATCTTCTATCCATTAACGTTATCGGCAAATGTAGGTATAAAATTGAGTCCCCACACAGAATATAAAAAACCCATCTCAGATTACTCTACGCAAAAGTAGCATTCCCAAAATAAAGTTTCTTCAAAATCCATCAATTTATCTCCTAAGCACGATTATTAAGTTCGTAATCCCTGCAAAATGTCTATTTGTGCTGATGGAATACCAAATTAATATGCTTTAGGATTTGGAAGGCTCCGTGATGAATCCATTATACCTAATTGGTCAGTTTGAATGACGTTTGGGCCATATTCAAAGCCCGTTTGAATTTGCTTTCTTGGATTTTGGAGGTAATATTTGGTTTAAATATCTATTGTCACTTAAACCGACTGAAACTGACGGCGCAAGTTTGATAAATCATTATATTTCTAATATACCTACATACCTAAAACAGACAAAAATATACATATTCTTGCTTGAAGACATCATTTGCTTGCGGAAATGGCATTCGTTAAAATCCGCATGGTTTTCATAATTTGAAAAATTGGATAAGTTTTTAAAATCATGTCAGATGCAAACAACGTGGAAAATCCTTCGTCTACAATATGACGAAAACGAAGTCAAAGTACACACAAAAATATCTATAAATAAGACAGTAAAACTGCTCTAAAATACTATACGGTGTTGTGAAGACATTTTAATTTGATTCAATAATGATTTTGTGTGTTTATGAAAGTTAAAACATATTTTATCACAAGCACCTAAAAAAGTTTCAAAGGATCAATTTTCTCGTTTCACAAAAGTACTCCTACGAGAATTCAAATAATCACACAACCCTGCATAGTTAAGTCTTACTGTATGCATCACAAAACTAATCCTGCACTTCTGACTAAACTTAAACTCTATTGCCAACTACTAAGGTTCAAAACTTATCCGGAATATATCTGTATACTTAAAATTAGCTAAGCGCCAATAACTCGAACTTAAAGCCTCCTGACACGTGACGCGAGCGGCTCTTAATCAGCTGATCTAGATTCTAGATCAAGACGCTACAAACAGATCTAGTCAGGTGTCGCTAATCCAGCCTTTAATCAGGCGATGGTTGCAGGCAGCTTCATTATTTCACTTTACCTAGCGTCTTGGGGTCTAAGTCAAAAGTTACAAAGAGCAAAATGATAATTGTGTAGTCACAGAATGTTATAGGACATAATGTATGCGCCCTGTTCTGTGGACATTGGACGTTCATCATCATCAACAGCATCATCAAATCATCAATTTGGTCACCACTGTAGCGGGACGATCAACTCTAATTTACCAGACTTAAATGGAATATTAGGCCGATATACTATACCGACGACCAAACGCGGCTTTCCCCCTAATATTAATACTTATGTTTTTATTTTAGTCACCTATAAATTCTGCCTATGATTTCTGATCAAAGAATATCACACGCCACCTAAGACATTTACGAGTCATCACTTACTTCATCAAGTCATTTTGTCTCCCGTGCAGAAGCATGACTTTTTCTAATTTACTAGAGACAACGTAGGATTTGTTGCAGTTTTTATTCAACTTTCTGTATCGTAGGTCCTGCTCAAACATCCACGGGAAGGATAAGATTACAGGACGATCCAAATTCTTGGTCCTAATCCTTGGTTCCTTGCTGCTACTTGAACTAAAAACCCAACCAATGAAGGCCAAGTAAGAGTGGGTAATTTTCTATTATTTAACGAGTTTCATTAAATTTTACTTTGAAGACCCTTCAACCCCGACTTTCCGTGACTTAGACCAGCGGCCCGATGCAAGACAAGCTGCACCTGTCAGATCTTGACGTGCAAGTTACGGCGTTTTATGCTTTTTGTCAGCTGATGGTTTTTGCCAATAGTTTGCAGGGAGTCTTAGGTCATCCACGAAAAATTTGCTGTAGTGGACACTTGTTACATGAAAAATAAGGTCGAAGAGTTCAAGAACCCCGGCCTTTCATGACTTATACCAGCGGCCCGATGCAAGACAAGCTGCGCCTGTCAGATTTTGACGTGCAAGTTACGGCGTTTTATGATTTTTGTCAGCCGATAATTTGCAGCGAGTCTAGGACAATGTCCACGAAAAGTTTGCTGTAGAGGACACTTTTTACATGAGGCCGAAGAGTTTAAGAACCCCGGCCTTTCATGACTTAGACCAGCGGCCCGATGCAAGACACGCTGCGCCTGTCAGATCTTGACGTGCAAGTTACGGCGTTTTATGCATGCAGCCAAAGCGATCACGTTCGCGATAAACGCTGGTTTCTGGGAGATGGCAAACTTACATGAATTTACGAGTTGCTTGGTCGTGTGGCGGATCAATAAATAGGGCATGGCTTTGACTTAAGTTACTTAAGTATAACATATTTAAGGCACATTTTCTACGATAATATCAGCCATCTTTGTTATATCTAATGCACATAATATGGGACAGTATCTGTAAGTAGATAGTTTGATTTTGAAGTCTGATACTGACGCCCGTATTCACAAACGATGCTTGCTTAAGTGAAGCAGCAAATCGAACGTGATTGGTTCGTATGTGACCCTGTGCGTCCACGCGCACTGTGAGACCTCATAGTAATGTTTGTGAATACGGGCGTGAGTCACCTATGAATGATTGCAGTGTTCCAGGAGAAAATGATAAGCTACCAAAAATACGTGCTACATTTTGAATATCACTTGTAAGTGTAAACAAACATATCTTAATAACATATGAGTAGAGTATAAACCAATCATTATTACGAGTAGGTAAATAAGAATACTTCAAAAGAAAATTTTGATGGTGTGAAACAATGGTTTACAAGAAATTCTTCCCTTATATCAAGTTCGAAATATCAATCTATGGTGAAAACTGTAATCAAATCGCTACGTTATTTCAATATCAATGAAGTAGATATTACTCTTCCAAACTCTTTTCTGAAGCTGCCAACTTGCATAATTATTTTGGTACTGAAAGTGGGCACTCACGTCTACAGTAACTTAAATTTCTCTGTCGTCGCCGCAAAGAAAGATTTTGCATTTAATTTCGAGTGACTTTAAAATCTTTGCGAGTGGCAGATCTAATTTGCATTTCTAATCCAACGTAAGCTGTGCTGCCTTAAAATAAGGCCTAAAATCGTCTATACCTTGGTTTTGACCAGACATTTAATTTCCCTGATTTCATTAAACGTACACGAACCGGTCTGAATCGGGTTTAACCGGTTTCGGTATGACTAGTGGGCACTAACGAGACTTACATTCAGTCGTTTTCAATTTAAGCTTTTTGCAGCAATTTTTCGTCGCATTTAGGCTTTTTATGTGGTGCTTTGGTCCGAATGAAATTTCGGTGCCTTTGGAATTGGGCGTGTATTTGGAAAGGGTTTACGAATGGCATAGAAATGGTGAAACTTAAGTGCCCTTCCGCTATAAAATGCTGAAAGAATTCGCACTTTTGCGAGTAATGGCGTATAGGCTCAATTAGTGGGTAGTCTTTCCTGAAAATGCTATGTGAATTTTAATTGATGTATTTATACTATCAATCAAAATACTTATTGATCATTTTCAAAATCAGCAAAACGTTGATGCTGGTATGCGTTGTGCAATTTATGCAAAAATATACTGCATATTATGAGTACGTATGTATTTCTTTTGGATTTTTGTCAATGAGAATGCTTATTGATCATTTTCAAGATCAGCAACGAATTTTTACTACCATGCAAGAAAATATTACTTAGTCTTTGTTTCGTGAACGCATAAATAAGAAAACTTCATTATTTCTTATGGTGAATCGTTGCATTGATATTCGTAATTTGAATCTTCTTATTTTTCAAACTTTTGCATAATATTATTTGATAAAAAAAAGCTGAATTTGTCCAGCTGTACTCAACATTTCCAACTTCAGAATTTCAGCAGCATCTTTAAATATCCATTAATGATTTTCTTCCAAAATGTCTACATTCTACTTTTACTTAATGCTCTACTTCCAAATACATCGTTGTTGATAAAACAATCACAAACAAAGCATTTGTAACCATCTCATTAATATTAAAGGTGTCCTCGAAGCTAATTTCTTATTCATTCCAACGGAAATTACTTATCTTAGGTTTATTCGCTTTTACAGCCGTCTTATCTTATATGCATGCAATCGTGGACTGTCTTTTGGAAGGTCCAAAATAAGTAAATTCTTTTTTGGTAAATACTCCTATGTTCTACCTACTTACTAGTCACACTATGTCGAGCTGAAATAGGCTTACTTTGGCTGATTTATCTTACTTTTACTTTAACTATAACTTTTCTCATTAAGTAATGGTGTTTTTGTATGCAGTTTGACAGACTTGACGTTTGTAGGTACTTATAGCGTTTTGTATTCTAGTAAGATTGCCTCAGGGCTGCTCTGATTCGTTTTACCTTAGTTAAATCCATATCCAACGTCGCCAATTACCTATTAAAAACACAATATTCTGCATCATTATTTTTATAAACACTGTTTTCATAGTGATTGTGGCTATTTGATTAATTGATTGATTTGATTTTAATGCTAATAAGAAGTTTTTTCTGTCGCGTGCAAATAAGGGAAAACAGTACTTTAAAATATCCAAACTTTAACCCTACAGTGGTCGCGCGGATTACACCCGTAATCCACTCGTGCAAATTGTCGAATATTTTGAAATCGGTCAACGCGATCGTTTTGATACTTCGTGTACTTTAAGTTGCATAGTCGAAGATCACACTTAATGACGTGTGAGTGCCAGGTCGCTTGTGGATGTGTCACAGGAGCCCCGTAAATGCCGATGGTCTACCCGTGTAATCCGCGCGACCAATTACGTAAGTATTTTTTAAGTTACCTTTTTTACTTAATGTGTTTGTTTTTGCATTATTAGTGTAAATCAATGCTTTATAATAAATAACTACGGCATAGGTATGTATTTACATTAATGTTTTCAATAAAATCATTGTATTTGAGATAAAAATCATGAACAATAGACAAAAACCATAAATTGCAGAATGGCTAGAAGTAATTGACAATGAAAGCGTTTCTTCTGGCGACTCTTCGGTTTCTGATGAAGAAGTGCACATTCTTCCACAAGAGAACCAGTTTCTCAGACCAGTGATTAGCCATCTAACTCAGAACCATCACAACGGAGTTTTTTAGGTCGCTACTTTGACTGCGGAAGAAAGCGAAATCAAAGTACTGGTAATACTTGTAATTCGTGCAACAAATTTATTTGTCCTTATCATTCCATGATGGCCTGTATCTCCTGTTCAAAATATGATTAATAAATAAGTGCAATTAGTACTGAATGATTCATGAACTGCCAAAGTTGCCATTTTCTTGATGAAAAATGATGATTTTTATGTTTTGGTTAATTTATAAACACTGAGAGGAACTGCTCGTTTCTTTGATTGATTTTTTCATTAACTAATACATAATAATAAATATAAAAAATAAAGAAACAGGTTTTTATAAAGAGATGTCTTCTTTTTTTACTCCATAAAATGGCTTACGCATGTAATCCGCGCGACCACTAACGTAATATTTTAGAGCGCGACCACCGTAGGGTTAAATTGAAATAAGCGGTCGTATCTGACACATGTCTGACATATTCTTATACTAGAGCCTCCTTAAAATTTTAAACATATTATACATATACAAATTGTTGAGCGCTTAGCCACTTCATGCACTAGTCCAATCAACGAGGAGATTCGTTGTNACTACACTGGCATGCTTCCAAAATATTTACCCGCTAATTATCAAGAAATTATGCAAATTGAAAGGCAAATTAATATCTTTTTATAGCCCATTGAGGTCCCTTTGGGACAAAGCACAATAAATTAATTAAATTAATTTTAAAGACCCATTAAATGCATTTCGTATCTTTATTAATTGGCCATTAACGAAATTGGCAGGTTCGCTAAAATTTTTCGAACGATTTTTAATGATGTCCGAATCTGAATAATCGTTAATGACAAATTGACAGTGATTTTAATGAGATTACGAGTGAATGGTGTCTGAAGAGAAAGTTAAAAGTTAATTCCACGAAAAACTTCTTTTCTTATCAATATTTTGACGCTTTTAGTAAATCCAATAAATTAATTATTTTAGAAAAAAATATTTTTAGAATGATAAGTGATTTTCTTTAACATATTTTTTTTGTTTGGAATTGTCTTATATTTTTCCTCAAAGAGAAAACAAACTAAGTAAGTTTATTATTAAAGGTAAGCCTCTGAAATGTTTTAATTCAAATAGTAATTGTGGAAAATTTTGTACTGTGTACGAAATAATGAAAAGCAGTAAAGTAAACTCGCACTGAACGCATAAAAAATATGATTTTTGAATATTTTTACACAGTATTAGCACCTTAAAAAGTTTAGAGTGAGCATTTGTATTTCCAAAAATAAATTTAATTTAGTTAAGTTATTTCTTCCAACACAACCGGTCTGAATTTATTTCAAGTTATTTAGTATCGAAAACGCTCTTTAAAATAAACATCACCTCTAAATAACTTTGAAGTACTTTTAGCTGGCTATAACTCTTTAGAAGGGTATAAACTACCCACGCCTCGTCTTTAAATTTCTTGCCTGAAGTTGGAAACCAGAACACGCGTAATATTCAAAACGATTTCAGGAACTTCATTCTCTTTATTTCAAATAATAAAGTTTATAGGTCGCGCAATGAGTGTTGAGGCGAATATACTCACACTGATGTAGTATTTGAATACAGAACACAAAAATCAGTCAGAATACGCAAAACGTCAGCGCGACGAGCGTATACAGATATACAAATCTTTGTTTGTGTTGATTGCCTCAATTCCTGTTGCACGACTTAATATGTTATTAAAATTATCTTCGATATAAGTAATACCTTATAGCTAAAATTTAGCGAAAGAATAACTAATACCTAACTCACTAACGCCCGTATTCACAAACGATGCTTGCTTAAAGTGAAGCAGCAAATCGAACGCACAGCGTTGAATAGAGCTCTGTGATTGGTTCGTATGTCACCCTGTGCGTCCACGCGCACTGTGAGACGAGAAGTTTATGAATACGGGCGTAAGTTAATACTCATTACTTTATTGCATTTCACAGTCTATGTTTCTAAGTTCATTCCCAATCCCAAACCAAGCTTAATTTTCAGTAGGTACGAGACAAAAGTAGTACTCGTATACTGTCTCAAAGCGATTAGTATTAGGCTTTGCAATTTGGATGCGCTTTCTGGCACCGGATAACGTTTCAATACAGACATACAAACGTTTCAGTCCTAAGACAGGTTTAACATACAAATTGCTTGAGTGGGCCAGTGGTCTTGTGAGATGTCTCAATTCAAATAGGCTTTGAATTTGGTCACTCCATGTTACCTCGTATGATGGACAAAACAGCAACGAGGCAGAGCATTTTTTTAGTTACCCAAGAACGTTCTCAACTAGATTGCAAAATTGTATTGAAGTTACAGGCCCGGTTTCTGAGTTTAGATTGAGCAAGCTTGAACTTGATCCACTTAAAGACTTTAATATGAAATAGTTAATTAGAAGATACCTACAAGCCAAAAATTCAATTCAGAAACCAGGCTCGTATCGATTCTAAAAATTTGGAACTTTGCATCTATAAATATTTTTCTGGTTCCCAGTTTGAGGATTTTCTTTTTTCCGTTTTTATTTTTTCCTCAACTCGTGGCAACTCCTAACTGAGAATGTAGGCCAACTCCTCAATTTGCTTTTGGTAAATTAGAGAGCATTATAATTAGGTACTTGATACCACAGTCAATTGACAAACTTTTTATGAGCTTTCAAAACATAAATATCTCATTTATATTGTATAGCAAATTCGCTAAAACGTATTAACTCTTTTTTAACGTGAATAGCTAGGGACTGGTATTCACTGCTTGCTGCTGCCTTTTCCGAATACTATAATCCGGGCCTCTTCAAGGCGAGAGTGAATAGACACTTACAGGGCAGATGTGTACCATCCTAGGCTGCATCTCACTCAACATCAGGTGTGATTGCAGACAAAAACCTGTTATAAAAAAACTGAGCTATGACGTCATATTTCTGCCAATTCAAATCACTATTTAGAATGAAGAATAGAAATATCCGCAGCCTCTCTTAACCGACTTCTAATAAATGAAAATGGTTTTAAAAGACCAAATTAACCCGGTTCAACTGTTTAACCGTTAGAATTGATCATTCATTAGCTGCAACCGTTAGCATCGAGTTAATGACACAGACTGTTTAAACTTGTAGTTAGAAGCTGCTCGCTCATTTGCATGTGATCTCTTGGTGATTTATGCTAACCTGGTAGTTCTGGTAAAGTGATAAATGTTCATTTTGTATTTGTTTTGCCTAATTAATTGCTAATGATAGATAATTTGGAAGTATTGTGCATAAATAACATAATTTTACTCGTAATACTCATGAAGTTCTGTTTCTGAGTCATATGTACGAGTATGTTCCAACCACTATGGCATATCCAATAGCAAATGTCACAATGTTTGTCTATATTTACCTATTGCTATAAATCTTTATGGGTATCTACCCATCATCGTAAGAACCTTAAATAGTATAAAAATCATTTTCAAAGCGAATGTGTTCCATCTATTTGAGTAGTCTGGTTTACTTGTATATAAAGATTATAATATTGCCTCCTGCTTGCACCTACAGCTTTATGTTTTTCTGACAAGGGGTTAGTAGTATCAAACAAAAATGTCTTAGGCTTAGTAAAAAACGTCAAAAGTCTGTCAAACTCCATACAAAAAACACCAGTCATGGTTGCAGCTTCGGTTAAAGTAAAATGGTGTAACTCAGTCTTAATAATTGTAAGAAATAAAAACATAAATCCACCAAGCACAAGTTCTACCTAACGTGGGTTATACACTACCTAAGGTACCTAAGCTTGAATGTAGACTACCTTCATCGATTGTGTTTTAAGTCCAATTTATCTTGCTTAGAATCGCACAAGAATATTCTAAAGTAGATATTAATCAACCAACTACACTGCCAATACCTGTTGTCCGTACTTTGTATCATTAATATCATTGTTTTTAGAAGGAAGCCTCGCATCATTAATAATTGTAATAAATGAGTTCGGACGAGACAAATCGTTTCTACGTTATCTAAATTAATGATATAGTCTCTATAATGCTATTATTTCATCTGAGCCCCTGGAAACCTAATCGAATCATTAAAAGTAACTTTAGTATGGTAAATTTTTATTAATTGCTGAAAGTTGTCGAGGAGGAAAATTGTGTAAAAACACTTCCATTATGAAGGTCAAAAGTAAAATAGTAGAGCACGTGTGTTGACCCGCGATTATTTTTACTATCTTTGGAAAATTTCACACAGTGCCATCTAACCCCAAAGTGAGCAATTACTATGCTTGTGTTATGGGTGCTATTAACGGAAAAAATTAAAACCATAAAGAAAAAGTTAAAACCATAATGAAATCGAAATTATATCGTAAAACATTATTCACTTACTTTATTTTATTGTGTGATATTGAGCGTTATTACTTTTAATTCATTGGGTCGAAAATTGACTGCACCTTTAGCGAACACACCGAACTTTCTCATTTTGTTCCAATAACATGCGACAATTTTATTTCATGTTACAATATTACAATATTCATGTTTTACAATAATATTCGCTAATTAGCACCCAGCTTGTTCCTAATCATCTCTCGAAACAGAACGATGTTCTTCGCGTTTCCCTTTTGGTAGAACTCTTGTTCCGAGCACCGCTTCAACCAGGCTGTTAGCTTCGGGTATCTGAAAATAAATTAAAAGAAATACAACCTTCACCTTAGGGCCACCGCAGACATGCTGCTTTAAGCATCGGCGAGCGGCGACTTATCTTCTAAAAATTAATGCTTCTAAAAAGCGGCTAAATGCTTATAAACGCTAAACGCGACACGCAGCTCTACACCTGAATGTTACACTCCGCAGTACTCCGCACTCATTCGGATTACCGATCGCATCGATTTGGCATCTGTATTTGGGTATTATGTAAAACATCTATTTATTGTAATGTTATTCTGTCATTATCTTTTAGGCACCCGAAGATGGCTTAGTGTGCTATGAGTGTTGCCGATCTAACAAAAGCACCGATACCGCGTCCGAACGCAAGAAGTCGCTAAATTGCGATGCTGCATATCGATGCAGCATCGGAATCGTACGTTTTAGAATATTCTCGATAGAAGTTAACAGATACTGCGATCGTCGAACGCAGAGAGTCGCCAAAACGTAAATCAGCATCGACACTACAAGTAGAAGCTAAAAGTAGCATTTCTGCTGAGACCCTTAGCTGTATCATTATAATTTGTTCTTTTCCAATTTTCTGCTTTGTCCCAACACAGTAAGGTTCACAAACGTTAACCTTTTCAAGTTCATTCATGTTTTCCAATTTCCTACTTCCAAATTTTGTTATCTTTGCAGATAAGGGCCATTATGGACTTAAAGCATTCAACGGTTTTGGCAATAAACAACTGGATGGTGACGTTTTGAAGATTTTACTGCAAATAAACGGGATACGGCTGAATCTGAACAAGAGTAATAGTGTTTGTTTGGAGATTGTTTGATATTATGAAACACTAATGAAATTGTTCTTACTTTATTCTAGAAATGTCTAAAACTGTCAGAATACCAATAGTTGTTTATTGGTTTTGAATAGGTATGGAGTAGAGGTTTCTAATTTTTATGGCTATAACTTTTACACGTCCCAGTATATTTTAACCCTACCACTGGCACGGTTCCCACTACGCTGGCTCGTCCGGCAAATCTGTCGGTCCAGTAAAACCCCTGGAAGGGCTAGTGGCAATACAATTATATGAAACTATTCACATTATCCCGGATCCGACATTTTGATAAAAGTAGACTTGTCAACTGCCTTATTTTCTTGTGGGATCCGGCGTAATGTGAACACTCTGTCCGGCGTCCGGTTTCCGGCAAATTTTCCGGTCCGGCGTAGTGGGAACCGGGCCTATCTTGGCCTAAGAGTAGTGTCCGACCGAATATGGATTTTTCAGCCGAAAACGGAAACGAAAACGAAGCTTCGGCTGCAGTCTCATTTTCGGCCGAAAACGAAAACGAAAATGACCTTCAACTCTCAAATTTCAATCTGAAATTATGTAAAAACTTCGAAAACCGTTAATGTTTTGAACAAAAACATAATGACGTTTGACAGTTGTTTTTGATAAGGATTGATTAAAGAAAACCGGCATTAAAACACAAAAAAATGAATTATGAATTCTTAGTAGAATATTATTTCCGGTGTATATTGAAATATTGGGAAGTGAAGAAGAAATAAAGGGTGTCCAGTGGGAATTTTTCAACTTCAAAAATAATTCATACAAATAAATTAATGATTTTTTATTATTTATTACTATTAATGCAAACTGGAGTTTAACAATGCGGATTTATTTTTTTATATGATTTTAGTCTTTTAAATGATGCCTGTTTTACTATAAGCACTCTCACAGCCGGACCCTTACATTCGCAACTATGCGAAAGCAAATCGCGCTAATAATTTTCCTGCAACTTCACGGCGGATATTTTCTTACAGAACCTGAATTATTTATGAAATTTGATGGGAATATGTGTTGTATGAACCGCTACAAAATTATGACACTAAATAGTAAAAAAAAGAATTGGGGGTGGGGCCCCCCATACATGTAACTGAGGGATGAAAATTTTTTTTCGATGTACATACCCGTGTGGGGTATCAATGGAAAGGTCTTTTAAAATGATATAAAGTTTTCTAAAAAACATTTTTCTTAAAGTGAACGGTTTTTGAGATATCAGCTCTCAAAGTCGTAAAAAGTATGTCCCCCCCCCTCTATTTTTATAACTACGGGGTATAAAATTCTAAAAAAAATAGAGGTGATGCATGCTAATTAACTCTTTCAACGATTTTTGGTTTGATCAAAGTATCTCTTATAGTTTTTGAGATAGGTTGATTAAATTGACATAATAAGTTTATTATATTTGCTGCTACGGAACCCTTTGTGCGCGAGCCCGACTCGCACTTGGCCGGTTTTTATTGATAATATTCAAATTCCATGGACACATGGAAATTTTTGAACACGAAGTTCAAAAAAACGATTCCTAAAAAGTTCTGGTTCTATTTCTTTAAAAAAATTAAAAACTATTAATTTATTTTCAATGCGTTTATTAAAGTCAACAATCGAAAAATATAGTTGATTTTTGAGATGTTTTTAATAACTAAGTAATCACTACAATCGATTAATGAACCGCGGAAATAATCGATTTTGTTATACAACAAATACCCCAGCACTAAATCTATTCCGTTTCACACATTGCGTACATTAAATAAAAAATATTTTTACATCGTATTTAATTTAAATATAATCAATAGACTCAGATTTAACTATATATTTCAAGACAAGTAGTTAATTTTTTTTTATTATATTGCTAATGAAATACAAATATTTTTTCAAAAATATTCTGCATATGTAGTATGCGTAATATGGATAAGTGTCATACGGATCATCTTAGCTGAAAAAGACTATAGTAAATGTATCTAGCAGAGGTTAACTCTGTCAGTGCCTGAGGTATGAGAGCGGCACGGGAGGGGTGACATTGACATAATTTATGTCGTGACAGAGCATACAAATCTGAAGCATATCTGAAGTCTCGCTGACTTTTGACGTCTCAATAATTAACTTTTTAAAAAAATAAAACCGACTTCAAATGCGTGAACACAAAAAATCTAAAAATTAAAAATATTGCGTATAAAAAAGTTCATCCCCAATTTTCCACCCTTGGGGGTGAAATATTTTCTTCAAATTCGCATGAAACTACCCTTATGATAATACCTATTCAACAAAAAAATAATCGTTCAAATTGATTTATAATCGGCGGAGATATTGCGTATAAAAAAGTTCATCCCCAATTTTCCACCCTTGGGGGTTGTTTTTTCTATTATTAAATTTAAATGGGACCACCCTTGAGGTATTATCTATACGCCGAAAAAAGATTTGTTCAAATCGGTTCATAATTGGCGGAGTTATCGCGTAACAAACATAGAAAAAAAAAACATACGGGTCGAATTGAGAACCTCCTCCTTTTTTGAAGTCGGTTGAAAATACACTCCCGTGCCGCTCCTATTTCAGACACTGGCTGAGTTAAGCGCTAGACGTATCGTAAAGCTAGTATTAAATAAACAGAACTTACAACGGTGGTCTTCAATGCTACAAACAATACACTGCTGTCAAAATGTAGGCGTTGGTCTATGAGTGCCCTTTTTCTAGGCTCTGTAGGGTAGAGCCTGTCATCTTTCCCATATTTGTTGACCAAATACCCGCAGATTGCGTGACTGAAAAATAAGATAAGTTAGGCCTTAGATAACGTGGTATTCAGAAAGGAGGGAATTATTCGAATATACAAGTAATCCATGTAGCTAAGACAAATGGCAATGCCAGATTTTGTATAGAAGGTGGCGTCTTTTTTTTTTCGCGCGACCATCAACCAAACCTTATTTTTTGATTACAAAATAGTGTAATAAACCAAACTTACTATGACATGTGTACCTCTAAACTCAGTCTGAACTGAGTTACGAGCATCAGAAGTTTGAACAAAATAGTGACAATAAAAAAGACGTCACTATTTTGTTGCAATTTCTTACAAAACTTGCGCGCAAAAAGCCAATCTAGTATGTAAAATCATCAAACTTCTAATGCTCGTAACTCAGTCCAGACTGAGTTTAGTATACATGTCGTAGTAACTTTGGTTTATTACACTATTCTTAAGGATCAGAGGTGAGAGTGCTTTTTAAAAGTAATGTACGGCACCAGCAGATATCGATTTATTACATAACCGAAACCAATAATTCCACAAATCAATTTAACGCAATAAAGAAATATGCCTATGGCAGAAATAATGATCTAGGTCACAAATATCACAGTCCCTGAACCGAGAGAACGTNGAGCACCAACTGATCCCAGCAATCACAGTGCCTACACGACAGACTGCTTGTCTTGATCACATTTATATAAAGAACACGCCTAACGTGGCACTGGGACTCGTTTGCAGTAGTAACATTACTGATCACGATATATGCATTGCTGGATTATCTACATCAAAGCCTCAAACGTCAAATAAAAAAATCCGTCGTACTACTAACACTCAAAACTTGCTCTCTGATCTGAATTCTGCTGACTGGTCTGCAGTGCTGGTAAGTAACGACACAAATGTGGCTGCCGAGTCCTTCGCTAAAATATTACACCAAGTCTTACAAGATAACTCCAAACTAGTCAAGTCGGGTAGATCTCAAAGTAACCTTAAACCCTGGATCACACCCGGTTTAATTAGGTGTCAAAAAACACGAGACAAGTTGCATCTGCGAGCTAGGAAGAACCCACATGACTACATAATTCAAACTTCGTACAAACGCTACAGGAACTTCCTAAAAGAACTTTTACACAGAGTTAAATCAAAATTTCAGAATGAACAACTAGAAGACAATAAAAATAATCCCAAAAAGCTATGGTCAACTATTAAAGACATTTGTAGCATACCCCGCAAAAATAATGACGCAACCGAATT